>NC_079211.1:27268635-27568635 GCF_029633865.1 Lampris incognitus | reverse complement strand
GACAAAAACACATATCCAAAAAGTACAGGAACTACAAGAGCACATATCCAAACTAACACATATGTCCAAACTAGCATATATATCAAAACTAAAAAAAAGAAAATCACTGTCCAGGAGAACGAATGCCAGCCGATAACTGTCAGACCTGCTAGTCTGCATGGGCTAGCAGTTAGCTTAGCCTGCCCCGCTTCCACATCCTGTCGATGTTTCCTCTTCGGGCACAGCTCAGGGCAGGGCCGTGGTCCTTAGGCCCACCAGACGCAGCAGACCAGGCTCCCTCAGCTGATCCAATGCTAGCTCTCTCAGCCAGACACTTCAACATACCTCCCCACACTCCACACGACAACAGTAAAAACACCATCAACATTAGGCAAAGTCACCACCAGAACGCCCTCAGTGTTATTGGAACTGTCGGTCTGTGTGGGCTAACAGTTAGCTTAGCGTGCCCTGCTTCCATGTGCTGTCAGACCACACTCGGTGTTACCTCTTTTGGCGCAGCTCTGGGCAGAGCCGTGATCCCTGGGCCCACAGGATGCAGCAAACCAAGCTCTCTCAGCCGATCCAGTGCCAGCTCTCCCAGCCATCAAACGAAGACACAAACTTAGATGCAACAGTCTAACAGCCCTTTCAGAATGTGGTCAGGGGCCTAGATTTGACATCTAGTGAGGAGATGGATTTGCTTGTCAATTGGCTGGGGAAAGAGTCAGGTGAGCATGCCAAATGGATCAGGGCAGCCCCTGTTAACTTCCCATATAGGGGACTCGGGATGATATGGGACTGGACACATGTTATGGGGCCTCCAAAGAAATTGAAGATGCACTTTGTCCACACTTTCCTGACATATTGATAGCTTCCCAAAAATCTCCAACAAACATTATTTGAAACGCCACGAATTAAGTGATCTCATTAAACTGAAATGACATCCCTACCAACAGATCGGATATTCCAACACCCAACGCTGCATCTAGCCATCCTCATCTGAAGTCAGTGGCTCACCTCATCTCAGAACTCAAACTAAATGCTCCCATCATGCTTCTCCTCGGGTGAGATATCATTACAGTCCATAAAGTGTGCAGGCAGGTGAATGGCCCTCATGATGCTCCCTACGCCCAGAAACTCGACCTGGGATGGGTGATAGTTGGTAACGTCTGCCTTAGTGAATACATTCTATACCAGCACACCAGAATGAGAACACCCCTCCATCTTTGAGCCCTGCCCAAACATCTTCCATATGAAGGAGAGATACATCCATTCTCAGTGTCCTGATCATCCTAGGGTGTGCTCAACAGAGAAACTTACCTGCAATGGAAAAGCTGAGCAGCTAGGCTCCACAGTGTTTCAGCAGAAAAAGGATGATAACAAGGTGGTTCCATCCTTCGAAGACATCTCAATCCTGCAAATAATGGAACAAGGTTTAAAGGATGAGGGTAACAGCTGGGTAGCTCCGCTGCCATTCAGGACACCAAGGCATCATCTCCCTGACAACAAGGCCCAGGCCTTGAATCGACTCTCATCACGGAGACACAATCCTGAGAAGAGGCCATAATAACTGTGTTAGACTGCTGGGTTGTAGTGGCTATTCCCCGCAGTTCCCCCTCCCCCCCGAACAGGTGCTCTGACAAACCAGAGGAGGCACTAGTGCAGTGATCAGGACACATGCCCACATCCAGCTTCCCACCCACAGACATGGCTAATTGTGTCTGTAGGGATGCTCGACCAAGCTGGAGGTAACACTGGGATTCAAACCTGCTGCTACGCTACCCGGACACCACTTCAGGCTCTAATTTGACCAGGCATCATTGGATGCAAGTTTCCAGAGCATTCTCCTCACAGCATCCCCAATGCTGCTGCCTCCCATCAAACTTGAAAACTGGATATATGCCCATTGTTTCATTCATTTTCCAAGCCACTTATCCTAATTAGGGTTGCAGAGTGCTGGAGTCTATCCCAGTGCTCACTGGGCAGAAGGCAGGGAAACACCCTGGACAGGTCACCAGTCCATCACAAGGCAGGCACACAGACATACACATTCATGCACACATTCAGACCTAGGGACAATTTAGCATCTCCATTTCGCATCACTTATATGTCTTTGGACTGTGAGAGAAAACTGGAGCTTCCGGTGAAAACCCATGCAGACATGGGGAGAACATAAAGGAACCTCACCGGCCAGTAATCAAACCCAGAACATTGCCGTGAGGTGACTGTGCTAACCACTGTGCCAACCTCTGCAATACATGAAGATAAATATTAAAAAGCACATGTTAGTGTTGCAATTAAACAAATCTTCTTAAAAAGTACATTGGGTCTTTAAAGTACATGGCATATAAACATACCACTTTTTTTTCTTTTTTTCTTTTTTGGGTCTGGGCCCTCCAGCTTTAATTTTTACTCTTCCAGCTCCTGCACTGTTTTGCAGGTTCTCTCAATGGCTACCTGTGGAGATCTGACAAATTGAGATATGAGATAAGAAAAAAAAAGGTATGTTGATGTTCAATCATTTGCTCAGTGGTATTCAAGTTTAGATGTGATGTTCAAGGGGAAAAAAGTAGAAAATGTAGACATTTGCATATGACTTTACTGCAAGATGCATTGCTATGGCCTAATGCAACCACCCAATTTTCAATAGTAGACTGTAATAGCAATGAAAACAGTGCAACTATATGTTTGCCTGCATACTATTCGAAGAATTATCATCTAAAAGGTTAAGTAGGGATGGCTTATCATATTCAGGTGCATGGGCAGTGACTATGATGTGAGTAGGTAGTTTATCTGAGAACAAACAATGAAAGCATTAAATAGACTTCAGTAACAGTTCAGGGGGTTGAACACTTTTTGCAAGGCACTGTAACTTATGTGACATTACAACAAAAGTAAAATTCATTACTTACAACTCAGAGACTTGGTGAGTTTTGAGGGGATATGGATGATTTTGTCCTTCGTTTTAGTAATATCTCATTTTCACCTAATTTAGAAAGACACTAAAAGAAAAAAATCTTCCTCACACCCTTTTTAAAGTGGTATGTATCTTCCTCAGTTTGGGTCCTCTACCAGAGGCATGGGAGTTTGAGGGTTCTGTGCAGTATCTTAGCTCTTCCTACAACTGCACTCTTCTGGACAGAGACCTCAGATGTTCCTGGAATCTGCTGGAGCCACTCTCCCTGTTTGGGGGTCACAGCCCCTAGTGCTCCTATTACCATTGGGGCTGCTGTGGATTTCGCCTTCCACAGCCAATCTAGTTCTTCCTTCAGCCCTTGGTATATCTCTAGCTTCTCATGCTCTTTCTTCCTGATGTTGCCATCGCTCGGGATTGCTGCATCAATCTCTACCTGCTGTTTTCTGTTCCTTGTTGAGCACCACAACAGTAACAGAGTCAGAGTAATTTTTGTAATCATTTTGAGCATGTAAATTCAGTGTACCTCCATAAGACTATCTTTATTCAGTTTCTCACCAGTCTCTTAGATGATTCTTATCTTATATCGTTTCCAGGGCTCCTTATCTGGCCTTTGGGAGGCCTTTACCATGCCACTGGCATTTTTACTTGGCCAATAGCAAATCAGAACCTAAAACATTTCAGGAAAAAGTTAATCACAACTCTTACTTTTTCCAAACTATGGACTTTTACTTGTGTTTGTGTGTGTGTGTGTGTGTGTGTGTGTGTGTGTGTGTGTGTGTGTGTGTGTGTGTGTGCGTGTGCGTGTGCGTGTGCAAGTGCGTGTGCAAGTGCAAGTGCTCCCTTACCCCATTCACCTCCTCTACCCATGATGCAGGTGCCACAGCAATTGAGTTTTCTTTCACAAAAAGAATCACATGGAAAGAAACTTGTATTACAAAGAAAAACATACACTTTCTATAAATGAGAGCACAGTCATTTCAGAAATACATGAAAATAGTTCATACATTAAGGCAATGACAGAAAAAATAATGGTTTCACTTTATCGTACACTAATAAGACATAACAAGCTTTCCTTTGTATCAAAATGTGTGTGGTATATTATAAAGAAGTCGAGAGTGGCAGAGAAGTATGTAGGAGTGGTGCAGGATTTGTATGAGGGCAGTGTGTGACAGTGGTGAGGTGTGCGGTAGGAATGACGGATGGGTTCAAGATGGAGGAGGGATTACATCAAGGATCAGCTCTGAGCCCTTTCTTGTTTGCAATGGTGATGGACAGGTTGACGGACAAGATCAGGCAGGAGTCTCCGTGGACTGTGATGTTCGCGGATGGCATTTTGATCTTTAGCGAGAGTATGGCAGACACTGAACATGTCTCTCCCCTGTTGATTCAATTATACTGGCTCCCTATGTCACAGTGAATTAATCTTAAAATGTTATTATTAATGTTCAAAACTCTTCATAATCTATCCCCTGCTTATCTCACAGACCTCCTTCAGACTTATACTCCATCTCACTCCTTGCAATCTTCACCAGATAGTCTGTTGTTACTACCAGCCATCAACCTCAGCACAAAGGGTGCCAGGGCTTTCTCCTATGCTGCACCCAAACTCTGCAACTCCGTTCTTCGTCACATCCACTTACTGGACTTCATTACAGAATTCAGAACTGCTCTTAAAACCCACCTTTTTAAACTTGCAGACTGATTTGAACAAGCATCAAGTTCATCTTTTTTTTAACTCCTGCTACTGTATGCTCTATTGTTATTGTGTTTTATTGTTGATTGCACAAATGTTTTTTACTGCTTAGTTTTATTGAATTTGATGTAAGGTGACCTTGAGTGACATGAAAGGCACCTTTAAATAAAATGTTTATTATTATTGTATTATTATTTTTATTGTTATTATTATTATACAAATTTTCTTTAACTTCATACCATAATACAACATAATAACCGGGCCCATTCCTTGGGCCTAGGGTTAGAATGAGGTAGAAGTCTATTTGATGGATAGTGCCTTTCTTAGGATATGAGATGTTCCAAGTAGTGCCATCTTCTGAAGTTCTTGTATTCTGATGTTATCCGGGATCCGTTGGGTGTATTTCTCCATCCCTTTTTTTACAAGTCCCAGGGTTCCTATCACTACTGATATTGTTTTGGTTTTCATTCCCCATATTCGTTCAATCTATATTTCAAGGTCTTTACATTTCGACAGTTTTTAGTTACTTTTACTGAGGTGTTCCTTTCAGTCGGGATGGACATGTTGATGAGTAAGCAGCTTTTTTCTTTTTTTTTCTTGATGATGATGTCTGGTCTGTTGGCCTTTAAATCAAATCAAATCAAGTCAAATCGATTTTATTTATATAGCCCAATATCACAAAGTACAAATTTGCCTCAGTGGGCTTAACAGCAACACAACATCCTGTCCTTAGACCCTCTCATCGGATAAGGAACAACTCCCTATCTCACGATCTGTCTGTATTGGCATGTCCCATAAGATTGTGATGTTGTCTTTTTCTGTTACTGTTTGGGGCTTGTGTTCGTACCATTTTTCTTTTGTATTGATGTTGAATTCTTTGCAGATGTTCCAGTGCAGGTATGTGGTGGCCTTGTTGTGTCTTTGTAGGTATTCAGTTTTGGCCAGCTCAGGGCACCCTGCCACGATATGGTCAATGGTTTCCTGGAATTGACCACATATCCTGCACACTGTGTCTGTGCCATCTTTGAGGATTTTGCTCTGGTAGTAGTTGGTGTTGATGGCCTGGTCTTGGGCAGCGATGATAAAGCCCTCTGTTTCGGATTTCAGCCCAGCTGTTTTGAGCCATTGGTTGGTCATATGTTGGTCTACATCTTTCTCACCTCCTCTTTTTGGGTATTGCCTGTGCATTTGTTTCCCTTCCCATTTTTGTTTCATTTGTTCTTGGGCGTGACACTTTGCTTTTTGTTTGATTTTTCGGGCGTGGATGGTTGGAGCTTCATTTTCAGGTTGCGATGTTTCAGGGAGGTTGAGCTGTCTTCTGAACATTGCGGCTTGGTTAGCTATGGAGTACTTTTTGTTTTGTTTGTCATGCTCTCTACCAATCATGAGAAGGGGGTCATTTTTGGTGTTCAGGTAAGTATCTAGGCCTATTGTTGTTTTGTAAGCAGTTTCCAGTTGGATTAGACCCCTGCCACCCTCGTTTCTGGGGGGGTGGGTACAGTCTATCCACATCTGATTTTGGGTGGTGCATCCTCTCTAAGGTGCATATTTTTCTTGTTTTTCTATTATTATTATTATTATTATCATTATTAGGGAGCAAGTTGAGCAGTGCCTGGAGAGGTGGAGAGAAGCACTGGAGAGAAGAGGAGTGAAAGTCAGTTAGAGCAGGACAGAATACATATGCATGAATGAGAGGGAGGACAGCGGAATAGTGAGGATGCAAGGAGTAGAGGTGACAAAGGTGGATGAATTTAAATACTAGGATTCAACTGTTTAAAGTAACTGGGAGTGAGGAAGACAGGTGAAGAAGAGAGTGCAGGCAGGATGGATTGGGTGGAGAAGAGTGTCAGGTGTGATTTGCATCAGAAGGATACCAGCAAGAGTGAAAGGGAAGGCTTACAAGATGGTAGTGAGACCAGCTATGTTGTATGGTTTGGAAATGCTGGCACTGACGAAAAGACAGGCGGCAGAGCTGGATGTGGCAGAGTTAAAGATGCTAAGATTTTTGTTGGGAGTAATGAAGAAAGTCAGGATTAGGAATGGGTATATTAGAGGGACAGCTCAGGTTGGACGTTTTGGAGACAAAAGCAAGAGAGGCAAGATTGAGATGGTTTGGACATGTGCTGAGGAGAATTGCTGATTATATTGGGAGAAGGATGCTGAATATGGAGCTGCCAGGTAAGAAAAGGAGAAGGAAAGGAGGAGAGGAAGGCCAAAGAGGAGGTTTATGGATGTGGTGAGGGAGGACATGCAGGTAGCTGGCATGACAGAGGGGGCTATAGAATGTGGGCAGAGTGAATGGCGTTCTCCCATGGTGCTTTTTCTGAAACCAGACCATATTTTGAGACCATATATTGACTACAGGAAGGTAAACCGTGTGACCAAGGCAGATGTTTTTCCTATTCCTCAGTTAGAGGACTGTATAGATAGGATTGGGAGAGCCGAAGTCGTATCCAAATTAGATCTATTGAAAGAGTATTGGTAGGTGCATTGACCCCTAAAGCCAAAGAAATATTGGCTCTTTTTTTTTACTTCAGAAGGTATCTATGTAACGCTCTCCCATTTGGGATGAAGAATGCGCCAGCCACAGTCCAGCAGCTTATGAACAACCTTACCAACGGGATGAGTGCAGTAGTCACGTATATTGATGATGTTGTCATATTTAGTAGTTCATTGGAAGAACATCCTGTGCATCTATGGTAGCTCTTTGAGAAACTTCAGGAGGCTGGGCTGGTAGTAAGCTTGCCCAAGTGTGAGTTTGGCAAGGGGCAAGTGACATACTTGGGATATCAGGTGGGGCAGGAGAAGGTCATGCCATGTCGGGATAAGGTGGAGGCCATTTTAGACCTGGCCCCACTGAGAAACCGCTGTGAGGTGCTGCGAGTTTTACAGATGTCTATGGGTTTTACAGGCGTTTTGTACCCAATTTCGCTGCAGCCACTGCTCCTTTAACCAATCTCCTAGAGAAGGATGTAAAATTTGTTTGGACTGATGCCTGCTCGCGGGCTTTTGCAGTAAGTAGTAAAAGCCATTTTGGCCTGTGAGCCTGTGCTGCTTGCTCCAGATGTCACTTGCCCTTCCCGACAGCTGAAAAATAGAGACGAGTAAAAACACCTGAAATAACACAGCATGCAGTAGCAGCTAGGGGAGTGTGATTACAAACACGCTGAGGACACCATGATACAACAAAGGTCCAGAGTTTGTCTTGCACATCTCACTAACTAGCCACAGGAATTTCTCCTGCATTTCTGAACGGAGTGCCAACAACATCTGAGTTGGCCCCCAGCACCTCCAAGTCTGAGGCCATGGTTCTCTACCGAAAAATGGTGGCTTGCTCCGTCCGGGTTGGGGATGACTTGTTGCCTCAAGTGAAGGTGTTCAAGTATCTCGGGGTCTTGTTCATGAGTGATGGTAGGATGGAGATGGAGATTGACAAGCAGATTGGTGCAGCATCAGCAGTAATGTGGACGTTGTACCTGACTGTTGTGGTGAAGAAGGAGCTGAGCCAGAAGGCAAAGCTCTCAATTTACCAGTCAGTCTTCGTTCCAACCCTCACCTATGGTCATGAGCTTTGGGTAGTGACCAAAAGGGTGAGCTTGCGGATACAAGCGGCTGAAATGTGTTTCCTCTGTAGGGTGTCTGGGCTCAGCCTTAGAGATAGAGTGAGGAGCTCGGACATCTGGACGGAGCTTTGAGTAGAGCCGCTGCTCCTTCGCATCGAAAGGAGCCAGTTGAGATGGTTCGGGCATCTGATTAGGATGCCTCTGGACACCTTCATTTGGAGGTTTACCGGGCATGGTCAACTGGGAGGAGACCCCGGGATAAACCCAGAACTCGCTGGAGGGACTACATGTCCAGTCTGGTCTGGGAACACCTTGGGATCTCCCAGGAGGAGCTGGAGGGCGTTGCTGGGGAGAGGGACATCTGGAGTGCCCTACTTAGCTTGCTGCCACCGCGACCCGACCCCAGAAAAGTGGCTGATGATGAATGAATTAATGAATGAACTTTGCCTTTCAGCTATCTTGGACAACCGAATTTGGATTTAATTCATGAAAGGACCGAGCTGTGTGCACTCTCCACTGTGAAAATGTTGTGTCAAAATTCAAGTGTTTTATTCATCTGTCGCAGCGACGAGGACCATCTAGTCATCCTGTGATGGATGACAGATGACTTGCATGATGAATAAAGTGAGAAAGAGTTGGACATCATCAACTCCACTCTCCCATCTGAGACCACCTACTATGAGTGGCAAGACTAGCGAGATGACTGGCAATGGAGACGGATGCAGATTTTTCCCCAGGGTTTCTTCCTGAAGCCTTTTCCGTACACGAGTATACCCGCAAGGCAGCGGAGGTTTTAAATCAGAGTTTTCCTTCTCCTAGATGAACTGCCTGACAAGGCTAACGAGCTTCATCTACCCAGTGTTTGAAATCAGAGTTGTCCTTCTCCGAGATTGGCTGCCAACCAAGGCTAACGTGTCCAATCGACCCACCCGGTTATACCGCTGGGAACCCGGTCTCCCCCACAGCAGACTTTGCAAAAACAGGAGGTACCACGAGAAGGTGCTGCTGCGGACACATTTGCGTAGGAGCGGCCATATGCTAAGGTCCTGATGGACCCGTGGCGATCACTACACCAGGAAGCGAGAGGCCACCGCACCGCTTTGCATTCCTTTTGGCAAGTAGGACATCTGGCCCAATACTTGCCACCTCCCAACTTCAAGTGTAAAACATTAGGAAACAAGGCACGAGAAAAACGTCAAAGATCAGGCTGATAAAGGTGAATTAATCAAGAGGGCAGCAGCCCAGTAAGGGAAGCAAAGCAGCATGTTTACAACCCAATGGGCCACCAAAAGCTAAGCTATGGAGAGCAGTTATAAAGTCGTGCAGTTCCTTGCTAAACATAGGAAGCCATTCTCTGATGGAGAGAGGAAAGGAGGCTTTCCTCAGCGGTTCGTAGGTCATATTTGATGGGTTACCAAACAAAGATACAATTATCAACAGGATCAAAGAACTGTAGAGAGGCGCATTACAGACATGGCTGAAAACGTAAGGCACCAGCAAACTCTTGCATTGAAAGATGTGTCAGTATTCAGTGTAGCTCTTGACGAGTGTGTGGATGTAAAATGACGTTCTACGTCTAGCAATGCTTACCAAACAAGGGTTGCACTAAAAGATTGAATTACTTTTCTTTTGTGTCCTAGTAACTTTCATACATTTGCACAAAAAAAGTGTGTGTGTGTGTGTGTGTGTGTGTGTGTGTGTGTGTGTGTGTGTACAGCGCATATGTGTTGGCATGAGGAATCTAGTTGTGGAGAAAAGCAGCAGCAGCAAATAAATAAATGGATAAATGCTCATTATGAAAACGAACTGGCATTCAGAGCTGTGATTTTCTTTTAACTTCGTAAAGTGGCATGGCACATCCAAAAAGGTTGCCGACCACTGCAATAGTGGTACATCGAGTGTGTGTAAATACCTCACTTAAGATGAAACCTGTACTACTGTCACTTGCAAAATATGCAAATCCTTTCTGAAATACAACTGGACTTTGCACTGTAATTGGCCTTAGTCCATGGCCCTTTTGTGCTGTGGATGGTATCTTTCCAACTGACCTAAAGGGTGTTTGCTCCACAAGTGGCATTACTACTAGAACAGGTACATAATCATTGTTTAATGGGACTTACTGCATTTCTTCCCTTATTCCCTCAATGACAATGCCTCATAATCTGATGGAAGAAGCACACTGCAATACTTGGATCAGCCCATGCAATACAAATATACCCAGGTGGAAATATTTAAAACGTTGTCTACTTGTCCTGAAATCTTGACAGCCCATACACCTATTACTCTGTACACCATTTTGACTAACAAAAAGACACCTCATAATGAACTGACTTAGTGATAAAAGCCTCATTATAAAAACATGATTATAATGTTATATGGTAAATGAAAAAGCATTCAAGACATCAGCTGAAACAGTTTCAGTTCACAAAATGCTAAAATAAGTAAATGAACACGAGGTGTTGTTGAATCCCAAACTGAACTTATTTGGTCTGGACTAATTCAAACCCCAACTGTACACGATAGACTGCATATTGACAATTGACAGTCCTTTATGGTTCATCTTGAGCATCAGATATTTCTTTGAATCCCTGGTGAAGTCTGTCCAGTGATCGAAATGTCGCTCTGATTGACTGGTCAACACATGCTGGCGAAAATAAACGATTGTCTCTCCCCAGTGTCTCTCCTTGTAGAACCCATTCCAGAAAGTGTCAATACGCTGCCAAATGATACTGCCTAAAAAGAATAACACATACCCATTATCTGAGTAACATTTGTCCCAATAGAAATGCTGCAGTTTCAGACATATGTTGATATGTATATTGATATATAACAAGATGGATAAGGTCAGTTAGCCAGGCATTACATATTACAGCCGGGGACCAACCAAAATACCTGGCATTAGCTACACATGAACTTAAGATTGTGGAGGGAGGGAGGAAAACAATAGTTTGCTTAGCTTGCATTACCTTTCCAGGATAAATGTAATGGAGGGAGCGAAAAAGGAAAATTAATGGGTGATGATCTTAACAGCCCCTCCCTTGCAACAGTGTTTTCATGTAAAGCACCTTGGCTATGATAAACTTTATAACTTTACTCTGTGAAAGATACTACCTCTAATGTTACATCATGCATAAAATCCATCCATCCATTATCCGAACCGCTTATCCGTCTCTCAGGGTTGCGGGGATGCTGGAGCCTATCCCGGCAGTCATTGGGTTGCAGGCGGGGAGACACCCTGGATAGGCTGCCAGGCCATCACACAGGGCCCACACGCACACACACACACACACACACACACACACACACACACACACACACACACACACACACACACACACACATTCATACCTAAGGACAATATAGTAATGCCGATTCACCTGACCTACATGTCTTTAGACTGTGGGAGGAAACCGGAGCCCCCGAAGGAAACCCACACAGACACAGGGAGAACATGCAAACCCCACACAGAGAATGACCTGGGACGACCCCCAAGGTTGGACTACCCCGGGACCTTCTTGCTGTGAGGCAACTGCGCTAACCACTGCGCCGCCATGCCGCCCATCATGCATAACATTTAAAATAAAATAAAATGTAACTCTATACATTAACATGTAGTGTTTGTTAGGATAGTCTGGATGATTATTGCATTGACTCAATGCTCAACTGCCTATTTAGCCCCGCTGGTTTGGGTTGTTTCTTCTAGTTTCTTTTGGGAATCATGAAATACGTTTGCAGCACACCCTTATCCATATGAGGCCCAAAGCTCCCATATGCTGTTACACAAATTGGTTTTGCTTCCTCTGTGGAGTCTGCCAGCTTATCCAACAGACAATGTGCACTGTGGAATTCATGACAACAAAGTGATTCCATTCCTGTGTCTATTGGCAAACAGCTCCCGCACAGACACCTCAAGTCACCCCCGGCACGAGGCTATTCTGCCGGGTCGTGATCATTGATCAGCGGGGCTCCTCTCTTGGCTGCAGCTGCCACAGCGGCCATGGCCTCCTCCTCCTCCTTTCTGTGTTTCATTTTCTCTGAGCTGTTGTCAGGCTCAAATAAGTAACCCTGAATATCTGATTCCAGCATTGCCTCATTAAAGTAGTTTTCATCCATATTCAGTGGCATATCACTATCAGCCATTGTCTTTCAACTATTTTAGCTTATCTTGCTAGCAGATGGGCATTTCTGTTGCCTGATTTTAGAAACACCACTCTCACCAACTGCCCTTCCATGGGGCAGGTTTATTTAAATTGAGGAAATACAGTCTGTAGTCCGAACAAGATCATCGGGCAGCCAATTTGCAGAAGCGGTGGTGTGAGATTTCAAGACAGTGAAGGTGGTGGGGAATTTTATGGCAGTTTTTCATATTTCTTCCCCACTTTAGAATGATAGGATTCAGATTGACAATCAGTGAAGTTTTCCTTTAAGGCAGCCACTTGTGATACAGTAATTAAACACTGATATTAAGTCTTATTTCTTGATCTAGTAATTTGAAATGCATACTCTGCCTAGACTTGTACATAGGCAAACAGAACATCTTCCTTCTTAGATTGATTGATCTCTCCTGATAACACGAATGGTGTACAGAGAGGAGACCAAAAAATCATTCTATGTAAGAACCCACTCAAATATTAGCATTTTGATTACCTCTCCTGTCAGCTCTATGGTTATGATGCCGACTGTAGTGGTCATAACTGTTGTGATGATGATGTGTTTCTTATTACTCTGCTTATTGACTGAGGGGTTAGAGCTAATCAACCTGCTCACTCTGCACACTACACTGCTTGAAAAACGGTGTATCTGGACTGGAATACTCCTTTATACTCCCAGATAATCCATAGATAAAACAAATCGAACGTATCCGGGAGTTTGTTGTCCTGTTACATGGACTGGCGTACTCCAGGATATGTACCAGGTTTGGGGGCCAGCCAAGAGCAATTAGTTGCCATGGTGAATAATCCCCTTGGACTGCTTGTAAGGGAACCAAAGAAAGTTGAATCAGTTCATCTAGACACAATGTTTATTGACAGAGAAATGTTTTATCACTCATCTAAGTGATGGAAACGTTTCTCTCGCAGTAAACTTTGCGTCCAGATGAACTGATTCAACTTGCTGTGATTTTCTTACCTGGATTATTGAGCATGCATAAAGACATCTTGCAAGGGAACATTTGCATTTCTCACCTAGGGCCACCAGGTATCATGGTCAGGTCAAGTCAATTTTATTTTTAAGGCCCAATATCACAAATTACAAATTTGCCTCAGTTGGCTTTACAGGAATAAAACATGTTGTCCTTAGACCTTCGCATCAGATAACGAACAGCTCCCTAAAAAACCCTTTAACTGGGAGAAAAAATAGGGAGAAACCTCATAGAGAGCAACAGAGGAGGGACCTCTCTCCCAAGACAGACAGATGTGCAATGGATGTTGTGTGTACAGAATAAAACACAATTTACAGAATACACCACTGAAAGAGAATAACAGAATTATAATGGAATTCTACGATATATGAAGAATATGATGAGGAGGATGCCAAGCAGTGTCCAGATGCCACTAGAACAGCCTAGGAGCTTAGGCACGCGATCACCATGTAGACCTGACAGGAGGACAGACTACACACGCATACAGGGGAGACTAACATCACACCATTCACATACATGGGAGAAGAGGCCAGAAAAAAACATTAGTCACACATTGGTTTAGCAAAGTATACTGAGGGAGAGGTTGGCAAAGAAGAAGTGGGATAGTCAGAGAGATGAAGAAAGTAGACTGGAGTACAAAGAGATGTGTAAAGCGAAGAGAGAGGTGGCGAAGGCAGAGGTGTATTGTGCTTTATATGACAGGTTGGACACTAAGGAAGGAGAAAAGAACTTGTACCGATTGGCTAAACAGAGGGACCAAGCTGGGAAGGATGTGCAGCAGGTTAGGGCGATCAAGGATAGAGATGGAAATGTGCTGACAAGCGAGGAGAGTGTGTTTAGAAGGTGGAAGGAGTACTTTGAGGAGCTGATGAATGAAGAAAATGAGAGCGAGAAGGTTGGATGATGGCGACGTGAAGCTTAGGGGCGTAGCTTATGTTTGATTGGTCAGGGGGCGGGACTCAGGGTGGTGCTTACATTAGATTGTAATGGGGCGGGGTTTGGGGTTGGCGCTTGCAGGGGCCAGGGTTGCGAGGTCATAAATCGCTCAAATCCCTTTATTATGCTAATGTGGCAGAGGGCATACTACTTATCTCTTGTCATTCTAAATGAAGGAAATCAAGGATTTTTTTTTTAATAAGGCAACATGAGAGAGACTGTAAGGGGGAGGTGGAATTAGTTTACCAGCAGCAAGATCTCTCTGGCAGTGCATAATAAACATTATGTGCAAACACACACACACACACACACACACACACACACACACACACACACACACACACACACACACACACACACACACACACACACACACACACACAAGCTCACACAGTCATTACACTTTATTCTCAAGAATAGAAGTGGCCTTGTTTTTGTATCATTTGTCAGGGTCAAAACACCAGCGGTGCTGTTGGCTGCTGTTGAACAGGATAGATGTGGCTGAAACTAGCATTGATTTTTCTTCTCTCTGCTTAGAAAGCCTCTCATATTCATTCAACTCCAGCGGTGACCCTCATTTATTTTGTAGCTTTTAATATTTGTAAGTGGTGACTGTGTGTGTTTACATCATCTTATCGGCTCTCTTTCTGTTTACCTCTCTCCTGCTTTCTCTCTTGGAGAGGTTTTCTACTTCCCAGTTATCTGTCTATATGTCACATCACTTAAATACACATTTATAGGAAGGCTACACATGCACACACACTGGGCTAATTGGTTTGGCATGAAATAAGCCCTTGTGTCTATTTATGTGTATTGTTAATATTTGCATAATTTCTCATCGTATTGTGTGCTGCATGGAAGGGGAGGGATGGGTGAGTTTGGGGGTGAGGCCTGGTCGAAAAGCAAATAGAGAGTTGGACAGTGAATGCTGAACCTTGTGACCACTTTTACGTCTCTTTTGATTTGCTGGAGAAAACTACCGTTCTTTCCCTGCACAACTGAAAAAAAATGTACTCGTGCGACTGCATGTGTGCATGTGTTTGTACTGAAACCTTCTCTTACATCTAGTCATATTTAAATCCACACTGTCAGTATTAATAGTATAACAATGACAACAGAATGGCTGTTACCTTGATACAAAGGCTCCTGGTGTAAAAAGGTACGTGTCCTGCGTCTCTGACGCATTAAAATCTGAAAAAAATAAAAAAATAAAAATAGTAAACTCACTCGATGCATCCCGGGAACGCACCCTGTTTTTTCCCTGATAATGCCACATTGTGAACAACAAATTTGTGTTGAAATCATAGAAGCAACCGAAAGAAACCTCGCCACTAGTCACCATTTTCTAACCGTCTGCACATCTAACTTGCACAGACTTATAACTATCCCTTTTCCCCATTATAGACAAAGTGCCATTTAATCCTGTGTGATCCCGTCTTAGTCTTGTAATTATGATTTCCTCCCTTCTGTTCCTTTCTTTAAAATTATATGACAGATTTTTGTATTTTGTAATACTGCCTTCCTTTCTGGTCTTCCTCCCACCTTTTCTGCCACATCTCTATTCCTGTCCTCTTAATCGCTGCTTTCTCTTCTCCTTTTCCAAGTTGAACTGATACTGTTATTTCTTGTTGCAATCCTGTTTTTGCTAGTTTATCTGCACACTCATTCCCTTTCAGCCCCTCATGTGCTGGTACCCAACAGAACTGTACATCTATACCACCTCTGTAGTCTTAGCAAATTATGGTACATTTCAATGATGGAATCTCTTCTGACAGTTTTTGTTGATTGTAAACTTCCCAAGACTGCTATATCACCACACTATCAGGTCTGACCTCTTCAACCCACTGTAACCCAATAATGACTGCCACTATTTCTGCTGTATATACTGATAACTGGTCAGATATTCATTTGGAAATAGATATTTTAAACTCAGGGACATACACACCAATTCCCACACATTCCTGTTTGCTACAGACACCATTTTGTTTTGTTTGGGGTTTTTTTTTTGTTTTGTTTTTTCAAATAATATTTTGTTCACATGTGGAATATGTCTTAAGGCAATAATCCAGGTAAGGAAATTCCAGAAAGTTGAACTGGCGGCCTGTGCAGTGTGTTTCCCCGCCTGCCGCCCAGTGTCTGATGAGATAGTCTCCAGCGTTCCTGCGACCCTGAGAGCAGGATAAGTGGTTTGGATAATGGATGGATAATGTTTTGCTCACATGTGGCATATGTCTTGATGCAATAATCCAGATAAGAAAATCCCAGAAAGTTGAACCAGTTCATCTGGACACAACGTTTAGTGGGAGAAAAGTTTCGGCAATAATCTAATAGACTTCGTCAGTCTCAGCTGACTACAGGTATCTCCAACCTTATAATCAGCACAGTTGCATAACGACCAAAACTGGCACAGTTGCGTCACAAACAAAACAAACAATCGGTTTCAAATGCAAATTGCCGTGAACATTAATTAGAGTTACAATGGCGACTTCTTCAATTCACAGAGGATTGGGGAGCAGTTGCGATCACAGCATTGTACGATGGCAACAGATGTACTCTTAGTCACCCCCCCCCCGGTTCACGGATGGGCATTCCCTTTTTACGTAGAAAGCCTCTTTGAATCCCCATTCAAACCAGAGTTCCTCCCTATCAAGGATGTGCACATACTCATCCTTGAACGAGTGGCCACTGTCATGTAGATTGGTGTAGACCGCAGACTCCTGGCTTGAAGAGGTAGCTCTTCTGTGTTGCGCCATCCTTTTCGCCAGAGTCTGTTTGGTTACCCCAATGTACAATTCATGGCAATCGTCCTGACACTTAACTGAGTACACTATATTGCTCTGTTTGTGCTGGGGGACCCGATCCTTGGGGTGGACCAATTTCTGGCACAGCGTTGTTTTGGGGTTTGAAAGCAACTAAGATGAGTTGTTTGGAAAATATGTGTCTCGACTGTTCTGACATCTTGCCACATATGAAAACACCATTGATTTAAACTGAGCTGTTGTCCCCCTCCTCTTTGGTCAGCTGGTGTACCGTTTGGGCATCTTCCTGGCTTTGACAAATGCCCAGTTTGGAGATAACCACACATACCCAGGGCCTGTTTAATGTGGGATTTATCCCCTTCCCTTGTCACTGTGGCAGTGGGGATGTTGTCAGCTTGATGGTGCAGCATCCTGATGACTCCTAGTTTGTGCTCTAGTGGATGATGAATGTCAAACATTAAGTACTGATCAGTATGTGTTGGTTTACTGTAAACATTAACAATTAATTTTCTCCCATCACCAATTGCAATTTCAGTCTAAGAAGGCTAACGTGTCATTTTTGCATCCTCCCTGGTGAACTTGCTGTGGTTGTCCATCGAGTTAATGTGGTCGGTGAAATGTGGTTCCTCCTGAGATTTAATTTTAACCCAGGTGTTGTCCACATATCTGAACCAATGGCTAGGTGGTGTCCCTGGATAAGAATGTCAGAACTCTCTTTTCCACTTCCTCCATATACAAGTTGTCCACTATAGGGGAACTGGACAACCCATAGTGCACCCATGTTTCTGTCTATAGCACTGCCCCCTGTATGTGAAGTATGTAGACTTAAGACATAACTTCAGGAGCAGACACACTTGGTCAGTGTCTTGTCCTATTGGTAAGGTAGGGGTCATCCTGTAATTTCATACGGACTACCTCCACTGCTTCAGCAACAGGAACACACATGAAGAGGGACATAACATCATTAGAGACTATTGTTTCATTTGCCTCCATAATTATGTCCCCCACCTTATCCACAAAATCCATAATGTTCTGGATGTGATTTTCATTCAGTACTGCCTACCAACAGGTTAAGCATATATGACAGTAAAAATAGATGACAGTAACTTACAGATGTTATAGGTCCCTGAGTTAATCACAACATAATAGGCCGTAATGGCACATCCTGTTTATGTATCTTAGGTAAAATTTACATACTAGGTGTAGCCTCCCCTGGGTTCAATTTTTAGCCCTGACTGAATTTCATTCAGTAAATTTAAATATGTTTTGTAAATGATTTTTTTTCTTTAAAAGGGAAAAAAATTATGTTGTATAACAATACTGTAGCAGTTACATTGTGAATGTATTATTATTATTATTATTATTATTATTATTATTGCAATCTGTTTTAATATAATCTAACGCACAGTAACTTGATCTAGTGAAATCTAGATACGTATTGGTTCATGACCAGTGACCACCCAATCAGAACGCGACAGAGGCGGGTCATCAGAAGACGAGACTCATTTGGATAGAGTGCAGCCAATGTTGATGAAAGTGTGTTGAAAGAAAAGCTGTCTGCCGATTGACGCAGTTTAAAAGTTCGTCTTTGCTGGAGGTGACGGACTGTTACGCCAAAATGTGGGGACTTATATGAAGTTTGTGAAGGGGACAGTTTTCCGGACAGATCGAAAGGACTTGGAGACTATCCTGGGACTACTGTTGAGACTAGAACAGTTTCATACTTCGTGGTGGAGACTTCAGCTGGGCGACCTGCGCTGCTGCTGTGTGCCGCTGAGCTGAGTAGTACCAACTGTCTGTATCCGTCTCCTCTGGTTTGCCGTCAACTCTACTAGTCCATGGGCCAGACGATATTTCGGTACACTCAAGGTGGCAAAACTTACTTATAATTTTTGAAAGGATCCATGTCTGTAGATGATATTTTGGTATGATAACCATTCCTGAGTGGCAGCTGTATCACAGTTATCAGCTCATGAAGTTAACCACCCGCTAAACTAAATTGCATTTTAGACGCTGGTGCATATCCTGGTTTAGCCTCATGGTCAGGACATTTTTCAATGTTCTATAATATTGTCTTTGGTATCATTTTAAAGGGGACCTTCTTAGCTTTCATTCAAGCCCTGTTGTGGATATTTCTCACAAATATAGAGGTCACTTGAGCTCTTCAACCCGTCAATAACACACATCTTTCTGCAATTTTCGCCTAAACTATATACTTCCTTTAGCCCTGTGACATCTAGGAATATCAGGGACACAAAACACAAAAACTGGAATACTCACAGGACTGTAAAGATTCAGAAAATGTATAATATACCCATACTATTTCATTGTGTGAGGTGATTGTGAGCCTTAAATGAGAACTAGACCAAAGCCAGTGAGGTCACAAACTGGTCTCTATACATTTGTTTAAATACACAATCAAAATACATGATAAAAAGGAATACCATAGTGAGGTAATGAACTATTTTAATATTTTAAACAACATTGACATTTACATATACTTAGTCAATGATACATGTAATCCCATATCATTAGTGGGTATATGTAATGGTAATGGGTAGGGTAATGGGAATATGTGAATATGGTTACATTATTGTTATCAAGTTCTGGGTAACCAAGTCCAGAATCAACATCCTGTGCATCAATAGACTACTACCACAGTAATACCATCAGAATCATCACACTGTCATTCATCAAACTGCTCGTTTCTCTCATCATCTGACTCCCCAAATTCAAAGTCCAGTTCTGGACCATCCTGCTGTTTTTGGTTACTGCAGGTCTGTAACCTGCACATGTCTGTGCATGGAAGTCCATTTGACAGGCACATGCAGCTTGGCATTTTGCATGAATGCACACACTTGCATGTTAGCATTTCCAAGACCACATCTGGTGCAGGTGGGGAGCGCATCCAGTAAATGGCCAGCTTGCCTTCATCGTCTGTCCATCCATACTCAGTAGGGCTTGGCACCACAGGGTTAGCCTGCAGACAGCACTTCCATATTGCTGCCTGATAGTTGGCTCGTTGAACATTCATAAAGAGACAGTCTCTACATGGTGGCAGCTGGCTGGACTCAACCTCTCCCCTTTTGGTGCAGAAGAGCTGGTAACGCAGTTTGTTCACCTCAGCAGTGCTGCTATTAGCAACATACATCCGACAGGTGAACTGCTCAATTTTCTGGAACAGCTCATCACTCACATTCCATGTCTGTCCCAGTTGACTAAAAGTCTCTTGGCAGGAAGTGTGCTTTCTCACTATCTTCAGGGCATTCAGCTTCCCTCGACCAGCGAATGCACTGACAGTGTCGCAGCCTGTGAAGGCATGTAAGCCAATTAGGCTGTCACAGATGCTGTCTCCAAGTGAACTTGCCAGTTTGGTGATGTCGACAAACCGTGTGCGGTTCTGAGTCCCACACTTCTGGTAGATGGGACAGGTGATGTCCTTCTGGAAGCCAAGACAAAGCACCATGACATCAGTGTCCTCAGCTGTGATGATAACAGACTTTGAGCCTGCATTTGCTGCATGCAATGCATGCAAGAGCAGACGGGTGTCAGCTTCTTCATGTGTGGAGTGCAGTTCTGCTGCTTCCTCACACCCATCTTCTGTCAACTTGTAGCAGGTTTCCTCACAGGTCATGTACAACACCTTGCCATGCAGCATAGCTCTGTATCGTGGGAGTTTCCACTCTTCCACCAGAAACTTGATGATACTGGTCTTGTTGGAGGAACTGCACAGAAATTTTCTCCACTGCTGGACGTGGTGTCCCCCTGCAAGATTCTTGTACTGGAGAGTGATGTCTCCACCCCGGTTCAGTCGTTCAGCATCTTTGATCGAAGTCTCTGGTGATAGACATCAAAAACAACATCAATCCTCCCACTCTGTGCTCCCTCATGGAGGACCTGGGTCAAGGCTGACTCTGCCACCTGTGCAAAGGTTTTGTTGTTGCCATTCATTTTTTTGGACCAGGCTCATCCCATCAATGATGGAAGTAGATGGGATTGGGATGTCTTCTGCAGGAGATACATTCTTTTCAAGCTCTCTGGCAAGTGCAGCCTTGTTTGTTTTTCGTAAGGACCCATCAGCATTTGCCAGTGCCCATGGTAGTGGGCCCAATGGGTAGGCAAGGACATCCTTCAGATTCACCTTCCTGCTTTCAGCCACCAGGATCATGTGACTGAAAAGGTTTCTATCTGCCTTCAGAACCACATCCTATGCTTTCTTTCCATGAGCTTGTTTTGTGCTGACATTGGAGAATGTTTTCAGACTTTGCTTGGTCATCTTGTCGTGGAATTTCACAGGTGGTGGGTCTGCATCTAACCTTGTTTGCTGGAATGCTTGGTAGGCCTCTTCTCCTTTCTCAAGAGCTCTCAAGAGATCTATGGTCACATCAGGTGGAGTCATGTTGCCAGTGGAGAGGCTAACCAAATCAATCTCATCAGGGGACATAGGATTGAGCCAGTTATTCTCCATAAGGTCCATGAGAGACTGGACATCTGCTTCATCTCTCTTGATCCTTGGACTCTGTAGATCTGGATGAGACCATTTGCACCTGCCTTGACCTGTCAGGTCTCTCAGCTGTCTGAGGTACATGCTTCTATACTCAGCTGTGAGATAATATTTGGTCACAGCTCCTGGCTTCAAGCTGAATCCCTTTGTCCCTCCAGCTGTTTGGGTGTCTTTGTTCACCGTTTCTTCTATAGCTTGGTCAACAGGGATTCGGCCAAAGGGATTGGTGGAGCCCAGTTGGACTGAGAAGCCTCCTTCCATGAATTCTGTGTACACATCTGGGTGTGTGATGGGCAGCTCAGACATCTGGGCGTAGTAGTAGGGGAGGTAGCGTGCATAATTCATCCTGTCATAAGCAAAGCACCATGGGATCATTGCTCGAATGCTAGCTAAGTGTAGCATCCAGTCTCCCTCTCTGGATGCTCGGATGAGCCCCAACAAGATTTCAACCATGTCCAAATAGGACATCCAGAAGTTCGAGAGGCTGCCGTTTCCACCTCTAAGGAACTCACGGTAGACTTCAAATAGATCCATGATGCGTGTACAAGAGCTGTTCTCGAGGACCTCCTTCAAAGCATGTTGTGAGACTTCTTTCCCAAGGCTGTCAATGGTCTTCAGTGTCTCATTCAGGTGAACCATGTCATTCCTGTGAGTTTCTTCCAACCAGGACAGGAAACCATTCAAGGTCAGTCGCATGAGAGCCTCATACAGGAGCTTGTGTAGTCGCACTGCCCTGTTGTACTTGCGGCCATCCATAACACCAGCAATTGAGCCTTCTGCAATCATGCCAGACTCAATGCAGAGGTCTTTGAGTCCAGCATCTTGGAAACGCTTTCCTATTATTGCCAGCAGTGTGCAGATGGTGTGGAATACCCCAAGCCTAACGATGATATCATGGAACTTGTCATGGTGTTTCCATGTGATCTCGACAGCCTTCGCATACAGGGCTTGGTCAAAGACACAGACAATCTTCCTCAGGCCTAAGCACTGCATGATACTCAGTGACTGGTTAAGCACCTCGTTGACAGTAGACATTTGGGTCGCTGGAGCATTGATGGTAGGCAGATAGCCTATATTGTCGGGGATGACCGTCATCTCTCCTCGAGTCAGGATGTTGAAGCCTGTCCAGCTGCTGACTGACTGTTCTTCTTGTTGTGACATGCGTGCTAGGACCCAAAGAAGGTTTTTCTCTCTGGCAAGCTTAGTATTGGCTGCAGTATCGGCATCTGACTTTTTGCTTTGTGGTGGCCCTACCCGTTGTCCAGCATTGTAAGTTGGTAACATTGGTGGGGGTCCATCAATGCTTCTCTTCTTTGTTTTGGGAACAGTGGGCATGGGTTGGACAGGAAGTGGGTTGACTGGCTTTGCTTGCACAGCAATCCCATTGACTCTGTGAGATGTTCCCTCACCACTGACAGTTTCTTCAAGACGGTCGATATTGTCCCAGGCTAAAGTTGTGAATATGCCAGGATGGATGTTAGCTGGAAGGGCAATGCCACTCCCTGATGATGAGAGTTTCTGGAGACACAGGGCAGTGTTGATCTCTTCCATCTGTGAATAGGACACACTGTGACCAAGTCGGTTGAGGATGTTTATCAACTCTACATTTCCTGTCAACGATTTGACACTGAATGGCAGAACAATGTGCTTGGAAGGCTTGGTATTTCCACATGTCACTGCATATACTATGTCATGGCCAAATGACTGCAGAAGGCACTGCACTCTCTGGGATGCATGATCAGGATCATTTGAGCTTGTGAGTAGAGAGTACAGGAAGATAATGAGCGACTCTGGAATGGTAGGACATTCTGCTTCTGGTTTGACTTCAGGCGGCCAGGTTTGAGGAACATCTTGACTTTTAATGTCTGCTCTCAATTTGATGGCTGCTTTGGCTATAACATCTTGTGCACTGACACTTTTCAGGGTCTGCAGCTCCCTTTTGAGAGACTGATTTTCTTTGGCAAGTTCCCTCATGGACAAGTTATCGGGATAGAGGAGGAATTTTCCTTTCTCATCAGGGAATATCTGCAAGGCTCCAGCAAACTCGCTCTCCAGGTTTCGCCTTATGTGCTTCTTGGTTGATTCCTTGACTTGGGCAATGCCTTGGGAGTTCATTGAAGCTACCAGTCTAGAAGAGAGATCAGTCATTGTCATCACTTGAGGATTGCCAAAAAGCTCCATCCTGATGAAGAGGAACAGCTCATTGTATGCCTTATTCACAGCAGCTTCATACTGGGCTGCAGCATCATCATCTTCATTGCTGGCAACCTCTCCTTTGGAAACCTCTTCTTTGGTGTAAAGTCTATAGCATGACCTGTGGTTGTGCCCTTCAGCTGCTACAAGGTCTCTACTCACAATGGCAAGGATTCTGCTGTCCCTTTTCTTTGTGGCTGCACTCCTGATCTTTGCATCAGCTCGCAGTTCTCGACACTGCACCAGTACTTCTCTCGTATTCTGTCTCTTGGAATATTTGCTGTTTTTCTGACAAAATATGCACTCTGCATCATAAGTCCTAGATGTACTTGGAGCATGTCGAGCTACTCTCTTAGATTGTTTCTCTTCAGCAGAGACACAACTTTTCTTTTCTTTTGCAAGGAGGCCATCAAGAATTTGCTTCATAGTGAAGATACTGCGACACTTTCTGTGGTAGTACATTGCTGGAATCTGTCCCTCAGGAATGTCTTTTGCCAGTTTCAAAACTGGTGCATGATTTCGTATCTGAGCTGCCCTGAGCAGAGTTCGCCATGAGTCGACACTTTGTAGTGAAACCAGCTTATCTGTATCATCAGAACAGTGGAAAATGCACTCCACCCGTGGGCGCTTTGGTATTGGGTAAAAACTTGCTTGTTCACCAGTGGCCATATTCAGTCAGTTTTCACCTGCCACATACAAACAAATACATGTAACTTAGGTGTATGAACACTACTAAAACAAAGTTTACTTTGCTTCACCAGCGTCATATTACCATTATTTATCTTACATAGCCACAAATAGATACATTACCTAGTTGCTATGCAACAGCTGTATTTTGTCCACATGAGGCCGCTAAAATCAACACAAGATGAAAGTTCCTCGTAGCCACTTTAACTAATCATATTAACATATACATTAAAAGAACATGCTAACATTATGGGAAATTAGCTTACAATCTTCTCCAGAGTGAGACAAGAAGATAGATACCAGTTTCCTCTATATGTGTTTAGTAGAAAGCTATCTGGCTGCACGTTAGCCTAGCTTAGCACAATGAATGGAAGTACACAGTACTGGTTATCCTTGGTTGTTGGCCAACTAAGAACTGTCCCAGAGTTTAAGCTAGGCTAATCAGTACCAGGGGTGTTGAAATGCTATATTTGTAAAAATCTGGGCAAATACACAATCGTGAGAGGCACAGAAACAGGTTTCCTGAAAGAAAAATGAAATAGCTGCTCATTTGGAAAGGTTATCATGTATTATTTTACTTCTGTTAGTGTACCAAATAAAATGGCACCAGTGAAGTTGTGTCACCTTGGGTGATATCGATATCTGGTCTGACCCATGGACTAACTGGCTTTGGTCTAGTTAGTTTCTTAGTAATAATGCCCTTCTAATTTAAGGTTCACAATCACCTCACACAATGAAATAGTATGGGTATATTATACATTTCCTGAATCTTTACAATCCTGTGAGTATTCCAGTTTTTGTGTTTTGTGTCCCTGATATTCCTAGATGCCACAGGGCTAAAAGAAAGTATATAGTTTAGGCGAACATTGCAGAAAGATGTGTGTTATTGACGGGTTGAAGAGCTCAAGTGACCTCTATATTTGTGAGAAATATCCACAACAGGGCTTGAATGAAAGCTAAGAAGGTCCCCTTTAAAATGATACCAAAGACAATATTATAGAACATTGAAAAATTGACCATGAGGCTAAACCAGGATATGCACCAGCGTCTAAAATGCAATTTACTTTAGGGGGTGGTTAACTTCATGAGCTGATAACTGTGATACAGCTGCCACTCAGGAATGGTTATCATACCAAAATATCATCTACAGACATGGATCCTTTCAAAAATTATAAGTAAGTTTTGCCACCTTGAGTGTACCGAAATAGGAAATGTTGGGCTCTGGCCCATGGACTCTACCATGCCACCCGGTCGTGAGTAACTCTATTGCACATGCACACTCTTTTATTTTATGCACGTTTCGGACTGTGGTTGAACGCAAGTGACGCGGCCACTTCTGTTTTTAGGCCCCAACGCACCCTAGCAACGAATCAGGCCTTCAACATGTATTTGGGACATTTTATTTAATTTCTTCCGTTTCTCCTTGCATATGCAGAGGGTTCTGAGTGACAGGGATGTGAGTGTGTGTGGGTCCACAATTTGTCATTTTGCCAGTGTATAACTTAGCTACCCTTGATAGTAATTGAAAAGGTACTGTCATACTAAATGTATGTATGTTTTTTATTT
The DNA here is from genome assembly GCF_029633865.1 of Lampris incognitus. Classification (NCBI taxonomy): domain Eukaryota; kingdom Metazoa; phylum Chordata; class Actinopteri; order Lampriformes; family Lampridae; genus Lampris; species Lampris incognitus. The sequence goes on along the minus strand of NC_079211.1, from coordinate 27,542,698 downwards.
TATTTTATTTCATGTTTCTAGTAAAAAAATTATGTACTTTCACAAGTGCCTACTAACTAAAAAAGATACATCTGCATTCAAAGTAATTGATTGAGTAATGTGTTTACTATTAGATAAGGCCATAAATAAGTGGGAGCATAAATTAATGGTACAGATTTAAAAAACGTTTTAGTCTTAGCAGACTTGATTTTAGCTCATTAAAAGTTGCTCAGTGGAGGCATCGCCAAATATTAAAATACAGGTATGAAAATAGACATTTGTAAATTCTGTCATGAGACCATTCATGTTGGTAACCCAGGGCCCCACCTGTAGAGGTAAGTAAAACAGTGGTGACTATAGTTAATATCGAGGTGGGTGTTACAAATTTATGGTACAACATTCTGTCAATATCATTGTCCTGTTCTAACTGCTTATTGTTGTACCCAGTACTTGGATCTTATTTCAGGGGCTTATAAATATTTATGTTGCTAAGTAACATCATAACTTTCTCATGATAGTCTGTCTGGTTTAATAAAACAGTGCATCTTCCTTTGTCCACCAGAAGGATGATAATATCATTGACCTTACTGAGAGTCATGAGCGCGTTCCTCTCGTCTCTGCTGATGTTGGGCGGTGGCAGCTTTGCATTGATGAGGCAGGCTGAAACTTTAATCCTCAGTTACTCCGCTTTCGGGTCCATGATGCTGTTGTTGCAGATCACAGATTTGGTGGCTGTGATCGGCTCCACTAACAGGACTTGCCTCTCGGCATGACAGCAAAATTCAGTCCCTTAGCAATGATGTCTTTCTCCGCCTTGGTGAATTGTCTATTGGACAAAATCTTCACACACTTTTCCACATCACTGGTGTGTGTCCAACGTCCGTCTCTCTGACTGCCATTGAGGGCACTGTCCATTGTCTGCTGATGTCTCTGGCATGCAGGAAGTAGGTCAAACTTCTTCTGTTGCCTGGATTTTCACTTCCATGTTGTGCTAGATGAGCATTTTCCGTTAGCTTAATCACATGTATGAAAGTGGTATCAGCTTGACATGAAATAAGTCTGTTGAATCTGCTCCTTTTTGGCTTTCAAAGCACCAATGGTAAAATCAGTTTGTCTCACCCATTTGTTCAACAGCTGTTTCTGCATCTTCTGGAAGATCTTATTAGCTCGATGACCCTTGACAGAAGAGTTAATTTGCAGGCTCTTAGGTATAATCCTGCTCTGTCTGCACCTGAGGCTGAATCTCAGGTGGTTCCTATAGTCTGCCATCTTACGCGCCATTCACTTGTACTCAGGTACAAGTTTAAGGCATCCTCACCGAAATGAGTCATCCACTGGAGCACAAATTAGGAGTCATCCAGACGCTGTACCACTGAGCTGACAACATCCAAATCAACACCACGGCCAGGGAAGGGGAGAAATCCCACATTACACATGGCCTGGTTAACTGTGATTATCCAAATTGGGCATTTGTCAAAACCAGGAAGATGCCAAAACAGTGCACCACCCAATTGTAGAGAGGAGAAGGACAACAGCTGTCTAAGCATAAACTGGTAGTGATTATGTATATTGCAGGAGTGTCGGAACAGTTGAGACGCATATTTTCCAAACATCGTGTCTCAGTTGCTTTCAAACCCCAAAACATGCTGAGCCAGAAATTGACCCACCCCAAGGATCGGGTTCCCTGGAACACAGAGCAATATAGTGTACACTGTTAAGTGTTAGGACGATTGCCATGAATTGTACGTTAGGGAAACAAAACAGACTCTGCGAAGAGGATAGCATAACACAGAAGAGCTACCTCTTCAGGCCAGGACTCCATGGTCTACACCCTTCTACAGGCCAGTGGCCACTCTTTCAAGGATGATGTGCACATTCATGATAGGGACTTAGACTGGTTTCAACGGAGAGTCAAAGAGGCCTTCTATTTGAAGCGGGAACGACCACAGAGGGGGACTAAGAGTACATCTTTCGCCATCTTGCAATGCTGTGATTGCAACTATCCCCCAATCGTCTGTGAATAGTACATGTGGGCATTGTAACTCTAATTAATGGTCACAATAATTTGCATATAAAACTGATTGCTGGTTTTAGTTGTGACACAACTGTTCCGGTTTCGGTCGTTATGCAATTGTGCTTATTATAATGTTGGGGATACCTACAGTCAGCTGAGACTGACGAAGTCACTTAGATGAGTGATGAAACTTTTCTCCCACTAAAAATTGTGTCCAAATGAACTTATTCAACTTTCTTGGCGCATGTGCCATTCTCATCTCTCTTTGATAATTAATTTTGGTGCTACAGACACTATTATTTGCTACAGACACTATTTTGTTTATTTGAATTTTGTTACTATATCGTGATACTGTGATATTGTTTTGTAAATAACCTTTTCAGTTTTTGGATTTTTTTCTTTAATTTTTAGATATGTTTTCAACACTTACATGTACTTAACCATAATTATAACTATATATAAAATCAAACATGAGTTTTACACTACATTTTTTTTGAAAAAAAGTTATTTTATTGGGGACCCACTCAATTTCCCTGGGATCTACTGTAATGACTACCTTTGGCTCCTGGAGACTGACTACATTGAAAACCTATTTACATCACTGCCAATGAATGAAAATGGACCATAAAGGCCGTTGTAGAAACCTTGTAGGAACTGATTTGACTGGGACAACATCATGTTCCATGTTCATTTTGGAAAAGGCTTCAGTTACCAGCACAGCCAGCAGGCTAAAACTGATGTAATATAAATCCACAATGCTCATTCAATATCACTGTGTTCCATGTTCACTTGGTCAAGCCCTCAGTTACCTCTCTGGTTCGAATCCCCATGTTACCTCCGGCTTTGTCGGGCATCTCTACAGACACAATTGGCTGTGTCTGCGGGTGGGAAGCTGGATGTGGGTGTGTGTCCTGGTCGCTGCACTAGCGCCTCCTCTGGTCGGTCGGGTGCCTGTTCAGAGGGAGGGGGAACTGGGGGGAAATAGCGTGATTCTCCCACATGCTACGTCCCCCTGGTGAAACTCCTCACTGTCAGGTGAAAAAGAAGCGGCTGGCGACTCCACATGTATCAGAGGAGACGTGGTAGTCTGCAGCCCTCCCCGGATAGGCAGAGGGGATTGAACAGTGATTGGGACAGCTTGGAAAAGTAGGGTAATTGGCCAGGGACATTTGGGGAGAAAAGGGGGGGGGGCAAAGACCTGAGTTACCCCTTTTCCACCAACGCGAACCTAGTTCTAGTTCTGGGCTGGTGCTGGTGCTAGTCCACAGTTATTTCAACTTGCGAAACTTCTAAGAACCAGTTTGCTTTCCCATGGCCCAGCAACAGTACTATTTGTCTGCAGATTGCAAGACAGGAGCGTAACGTACATGACATGCCCCAAAGTACGAGAAACACCCCCTTGCCAGTTCAAGAACCCCCCTCGCACTGAGGGTAAAGTTTGGAGGTTAAGGTTAGAGCCAGTGATGGGAGTCCTGTTACAAGTTGCTTCCCTACACGCTCCGCCCCTGTCTTGCAGTCCGCAGACAGGCCCTTCTTCGGGCTATAGCTGGCTAGAGAGCCACGTTAGTATGTCATTGTATATATCTGTATATGTCTCCAATTTCGCAGCAAGATGAGGTGATAAATCAGCGGTTTAGGTTTCGAAATTTTTTACAATTTTCATATGCTATTTCGTCATTAAACTCACGTCTGAGAATTTTTTAGACGAGAAATCAACTGTGTAGATTTCAAATATTAGCAGGTTTACAAAAATTGATGGCAAATTGATAATTTCCTCTGACGTTTTTGGAGTTGAGAAGCTCCACAAACTGGCAACCAGATGGCCAGTCACACTCACAGACCCAATTATGAGCTGGCTGGAACTCTCAAGAGACCGGTTTTGTAGATGAGGCTTTTATTTCCCTGTTGACAGAAGGTTTGTTTAAACATCGTCACACAAATGTCCAGTATGAAATTAATTAAACCTATGATTATTTGCCTTGTTCTCCTGTGGGGTGATTAGTCTGAAATTTGCAAGGTTTCCTGATTAATCTCTTAATACATATTTTTTAGGGTGAACTGTTGGATGTTCTTTGTCTCTGTGCTTTTAAGCATAAGATTTCAGATAGTTATACTAAAATTAGGTTCTTAAATGTGTAAAAAATGAATGAAGGGTGTCAATGTCGACCAAATAAAGTATGTGCTGATAAAACTACTTGATTCCTATCAAACTTTGATTTGACATGTCATTACTGAGTGTTCGCGGGTGCATGCCTTATTCAGCAGAACTGACTGATACTGCTGAGTTGTCGCCTATCGGTCTTGTTGGTCACAATAATCCTGTCCCAGCCGCTGATGTACGTGGTTCTTTCTTCTAGCACAGGAAAGAGTTGGTGCCATTCTGGAACCAGTCCTCCTGGGCAAGAGCCAGTTCTTTGGCTGTCAAAATTATAAGAATTGGTTCGAGATTAGGCACCAGCTCCGAACCAGCCCTTAAACTGCCTTGGTGGAAAAGGGGTAAGTCTGCAGTTCTGTGCTTTTGTGCTTTGCACAGTTGTGATATGTTTTGGCTCATTAATGAAGTAGTGCTGTATATGTTTTGGTACTCTGGGTGCATTTAATGTATTTGTGTAAATTGGTGGATGAACTTATATATAACCAACTTGTTAGCCATCAACAAGAAGTGTCACACACTCAGTTGATGGAGTGACTGACTGTCAAAGTCAATGTCAGCCTAATTTGCTATTGACAGCAGCTCTCCAATCTTGAGGAGCCTCCAGAAGTGGGTTGTTGCTCAGAGATCTTTAACCAAAGCAAATTTACATTTACAATAGGACTCCTTGAAATGTCAGCAAGCGCTCCTGTCAGGCTGAGTGTATAACTGTAAGAAGTACAAGAGAGGAAGTGAGTATATGAGGGTTGTTTGAGTCCTTTCAAGGGCCTTAGACAAGTGACTGTAGAGAGATTTTGTTGGAAAACTTCAAGCAAATTCAGAAAAAGAAGTAATTAACAGAGACGATTCAATATTGCCCTGTGATCGCATGGTGGCCTGTCCAGGGTGTCTCCCCGCCTGCCGCCCAATGACTGCTGGAATAGGCTCCATCATGCCCACGACCCTTAGAGCAGGATAAGCAGTTCAGATAATGGATGGAAGGATGGAACTTCAAGCACTGCTTTAAGATAATTACAAAGATGTACTAAGAGTAACTGATTACATCAGTATCTCTGCTGAACATATACACTCACTGGCCACTTTATTAGGTACACCTTGCTAGTACCGGGTTGGACCCCCTTTTGCCTTCAGAACTGCCTTAATCCTTCGTGGCACAGATTCAACAAGGTACTGGAAACATTCCTCAGAGAGTTTGGTCCATATTGACATGATAACATCACGCAGTTGCCGCAGATTTGTCGGCTGCACATCCATGATGCGAATCTCCCGGTCCACCACATCCCAAAGAAGCTCTATTGGATTGAGATCTGGTGACTGTGGAGGCCATTTGAGTACAGTGAACTCATTGTCATGTTCAAGAAACCAGTCTGAGATGATTCGAACTTTATGACATGGCGCGTTATCCTGCTGGGAGTAGCCATCAGAAGATGGGAACACTGTGGTCATAAAGGGATGGACATGGTCAGCAACAATACTCAGGTAGACTGTGGCGTTGACACGATGCTCAATTGGTACTAAGGGGCCCAAAGTGTGCCAAGAAAATATCCCCCACACCATTACACCAACCACCAGCCTGAACCGTTGATACAAGGCAGGATGGATCCATGCTTTCATGTTGTTGACGCCAAATTCTGACCCTACCATCCGAATGTCGCAGCAGAAATCGAGACTCATCAGACCAGGCAACGTTTTTCCAATCTTCTATTGTCCAATTTTGGTGAGCCTGTGCGAATTGTAGCCTCAGTTTCCTGTTCTTAGCTGACAGGAGTGGCACCCGGTGTGGTCTTCTGCTGCTGTAGCCCATCTGCCTCAAGGTTCAACGTGTTGTGCGTTCAGAGATGCTCTTCTGCATACCTCGGTTGTAATGAGTGGTTATTTGAGTTACTGTTGCCTTTCTATCAGCTCGAACCAGTCTGGCCATTCTCCTCTGACCTCTGGCATCAACAAGGCATTTTCGCCCACAGAACTGCCGCTCACTGGATATTTTCTCTTTTTCGGACCATTCTCTGTAAACCCTAGAGATGGTTGTGCGTGAAAATCCCAGTAGATCAGCAGTTTCTGAAATACTCAGACCAGCCCGTCTGGCACCAACAACCATGCCACGTTCAAAGTCACTTAAATCACCTTTCTTCCCCATTCTAATGCTCGGTTTGAACTGCAGCAGATCATCTTGACCATGTCTACATGCCTAAATGCATTGAGTTGCTGCCATGTGATTGGCTGATTAGAAATTTGCGTTAACGAGCAGTTGGACAGGTGTGCCTAATAAAGTGGCCGGTGAGTGTATATGTGTATAAATTCTGGAGTGGTTATTGGAAAGAGAAAAAGCAGAGTATGGGCTTTGCCATAGATGCAGCAGAACTGATTTCTAATTTCTGTCACTTCTGTTATTCATGGAGACAATATTATTTATTTAGGACACACAGGGGCAGGAGATTTTACCTTGATGTTACAAAGAACGGAGTGTGAGGGCAATACAGACACCATTGAGTTTGCCTGAAACAAAGTATGACCTTCAATTAGATAGTACGTACAATCAAATATTTTAAAACAACTATAGTCAAATAAACATCTGTGACAGAGGTTAAGTCTTTCCTGTGACTTCACAAGGGAGTAGGTAGTTCAAGTTCAACTTTATTGTCATATGTATTTAGAATACAATGGAATTCTTGTGCTCTGGCTCTCTCTGCCTTAACAAAAGGTACACAAGGACACACCATCTAAAAAAAAAAGGTACAGGATTAGTATTTCCATAGGGATGCAAACAAAATTGGCAGCTTTGCATCCATGTATTGTCAAAAAAGGCCTCCTCTTTCCAATCAGAATGGAGACAATCCTATGGGAGGGGCCTATCCCCAGGACGGCTCATTATAGCCTGTGTAGTGTTTGTTGTGAGTGAGTGTGAGAGAAACACAGACACACACACACACACACATACAAAGAGGATGAGTGAGCTGAGATAATAGGCTGTTAAGATGATTGGAGAAGGATTGGGGAAAAGTATAAATATAGATGAGTATTCTAGTAAATTTCACACTATTTTTCCTTATTTTCTCTATCCTTTTCTTAACGTCTCTAGCTCACGTAAATTCTCCTAGGATACTTCAAAAGACTTGATGTAAACCGTGTGTGTGTGTGTGTGTGTGTGTGTGTGTGTGTGTGTGTGTGTGTGTGTGTGTGTGTGTGTGTATGTGTACCAGGTTTTTCTATCCTAATGGGGCTATTTGGTCACCATTAGGATAGAAAAACCCGAAACCAACTATCTGTGGGGACATTTTATGGGGCCCCTTTAGGAAAAGCGTCAATTTTAGTGTTAGGATTTGCTTTTAGGGTTAAGGATATAATTAAGATTAGGTTAGGGTGAGGGTTAAGGTTAGGCATGTAGTTTTGATGGTTAAGAGCTAGGGAATGAATGTAGTAAATGAGGGGTCCCCACCAGTGAAGGGTGACATGGTGTGTGCGTGTGTGTGTGTGTGTGTGTGTGTGTGTGTGTGTGTGTGTGTGTGTGTGTGTGTGTGTGCGTGTGTGTGTGTGTGTGCATTTGTTTGAAAGTAGATGCACTAGTTATGTCACGATACTAACATTTTGACTGGTTCCAAATAAGTTACTGATATTCTGATAGTGCTTTTGTACAGAGGAAACAACAGAAAGTTTTATGCCTATTACACATTATTTTATGCTTATTACGTGCAGTCGGTTCTCCTCCCAGGTCTCCGTGGTGATGATTGTCACCACTTGAATGCTGCCTGGCATTCCCCTCATCACATTTTATTTTTATATATATCTTATAAATCCTTTTTTTTTTTTTACATGATGATGCTGGTTGCATGGCTTGGGTCCTGGACTGTTCCGGTGGCGTATGGACACTGCTTGGCATCCTGTGCATCATATTCTTCATAAATTTTATAAGTCCATTATAATTCTGTTTATCCTCTTTCAATGTTGTATTGAGTAAATTGTATAAACACAACATCCATTGCACATTGTCCGTCTTGGGAGAGAGATCTTTCCTCTGTTGCTCTCCCTGAGGTTTATTCCTATTTTTTCTCCTTGTTAAAGTTTTTTTTTTTTTTTTTTAGGGAGTTGTTCCTTATCTGATGAGAGAGTCTAAGGACAGGATGTTGTGTTGCTGTCAAGCCCACGGAGGAAAAATTGTAATTTGTGATATGGCGTTATACAAATAAAACTGACTTGACTTGACAAAGCTTCTGCTATCTTGGGCATCCAGTAACAAAACAGCTTTGTCTTGAAAAGAGGAAATATTATCCCAATAAGTTCAACCGAAATTTGAAATCTCTTCACTTTCAGTGTAACAAAAAAAAAAAATCATGTTATTTTGAATGTTCCCCTTTTAAAAACCCATGAACCAAGGGGGTGGTGGTGGGAGTGGGGTGGGGTGGCTAGGAGTACATCTGTAGCCATCTTACGATGCTATGATTGCAACTATTCTCCAATCCTCTGTGAATAGTACACATGATCATTGTAACTCTAATTAATGGTCACAGCAATATGAAACTGATCGTTGGTTGTGGTCATTATGCAACTGTGCTGTTTATAAGGGTGGGGATACCTGCAGTCAGTTGAGACTGATGAAGTCACTTAGATAAGTGATGAAATGTTTCACTCAATAAATGTTGTGTCCAGATGAACTGATTCAACTCTCTGGGATTTCCTCACTTGGATTATTGAGCATGCGTCAAGATATTTTTTTTAAAAAAGAAAGTAAAACATATTTTTTTAGGTTTAAGCTGAAAATGCCATCTAGACCTCACCGTGCTGAGTGGGCATTCCCATTGGATCATTTGAGTGACAGCTGAAAGCGCCTGGGAGACACTGTCAACTTTCCTACTCATGAAGCTGTGAATGTTGTTGCAAGGCAATAGATTGCATACTTCTGATTATCTAACACTTATCGTCATTCTCATATGGTGAAATGTCTGTTGAATTCCACCATTCAACATCTGGAAGGCCATTATTATTAGCCTCGCTAAACTTCAATGTTAATCACTACCGTGATTGACATTGCTCTTTGATGACCATGATTACAGTTTTTGATCCAGACTTTTAGATGTGTGAGGAATCAATATTTCATACAAAAATCACGCATTCACGTCTGGGTGGCGTGGCAGTCTATTCCGTTGCCTACCAACACAGGGATCGTCGGTTTGAATCCCCATGTTACCTCCGGCTTGGTCAGGCGTCCCTACAGACACAATTGGCCATGTCTGTGGGTGGGAAGCCGGATGTGGGTATGTGTCCTGGTTGCTGCACTAGCGCCTCCTACGTCCCCCTGTGAAACTCCTCACTGTCAGGTGAAAAGAAGCGGCTGGCAACTCCATATGTATCGGAGGAGGCATGTTGTAGTCTGCAGCCCTCCCCGGATTGGCAGAGGGGATGGAGCAGCAACCGGGATGGCCCAAAAGAGTGGGATAGTAATTGGCCAGGTACAACTGGGGAGAGAAAAAAAAACCAAAAAAAAAAACTTGCATTCATGTTTGTTCACTGTTCAGGATTGTTGGTATGGCCCAAGGTCTCAGAATCAGCAGAAAACAGAAGCCATTTTGTTTCAAAGCCCAGTTGATAAAACACAATGAAGCTAAGAGGAGGCTGCAATTCCATTCCCTAAACTTTGACATGACACACTTCCCTAAAGACCTCACCCATTCACCTTTGGTCCCTGCCGGGACTCCTTACTACTGTATCCAGCTACAGAATATCTAAATTTAGACAATGGGTGTTAGTTGAACTTTGTGTATACGGCTGTGTTGTGGTGTCTGCTACTGAACCTGCTCTGAGGACCTAAACTTTTGGGGGGAATATCCTTGAAAAAAAATTGTGGTGGCTATTCTCCATCTATGTAGATGGAAAGCCAAATCCAGCCCTACCAGTGGAACCAGTAAAAGCTGAGATAGCTGATGCTCACATGAGAACCAAACAATTTAAAATCAAATTGCTTCCTTCAGGGTCTTACTTTTCCCCTTTTTCCTGAAAGCGGACACAAGAAAAACTATACAGAGCAAATCTGTACTGCTGTAACAGAAAAAAAATAAAACACATTTTAATTTGAGTAGGATTTGAAAGGTACCCAATTTATTTTCTCTTTTAAACACACTGTTTTGTCTGTTGTTTTTGTTGTTTGTCTAAGACCGTTCCATAATTTTCCTGCCCAGGATATGGTCTTGAGGCTGAAATCAGAGAACAATTTGTAGTAGTTGTTGAGTGTCAGCCAGGACTTCATCCATTTACTCCTTTATCGTTCCGTTTTCTTAGTTCTACGTTACATTCAGGTTTTCATTACTTTGCCTTTGCGGCAGCAGATTTGCTGTCGGCAGTCGACATAATTTTCTTGATGTTCTTCTATTTCTTACTTCCTGGATGCATATTGATGCAGCTCAATTTCTGGTTTTGTAGTTGTTTTTTCAGCAGATATGTGTAATATGTCACCCTGTGCTCATGGTGTGCATATGCATCCTTGTGCGTGTGCTGGAAGACCACATGACAAGTGCAAACAATTTGGGGAACTGCTGCTTGTTGCACCACTAGTGGCAAAACTACATTGGTTACCTTTAATTCACTGGTAGAATGATAATCCCATTTTGTGTACCCCTCCAAAGTGCCCGACCATACATGTGATGAAAATTGCTGAACGCCAGTGCAGAAATGGAAATGAAAATGGTTTCAGATCACAAGTGATCTTTCTGAATTTGATTTCATGGCCTAATGAGAATGTGTCGTTTCTATTGTTACAAAGTATTTGTATGAGACAGCCTGGTGGATTTTGTAACTATGGGTAAAAACCCTGATAATGAAACCGTAATAGGCTTACTTACACATCTGCATCTCCTATTTCCTCCCCTCCAATCCTCTCTAACCATGGCAACAGTATTCCTTTTCATAGCTGATATATTTTTGCATTTCTCATTTATTCACTATAATATTGTTCTTCCTGAGATAAATATACTGTCCTTTTTTGTTTTCGTTTTTTTGTCCTAGATCTGTCAGTGTGGTATGTGACTGGTTGTTTTTGACACAGCCAAGCCCATCCTTTTTATACAGACATGCTCATCATTCAGTTAGAAAAATGTTGATAAATTGAGAACAACCTTCATGAGACCAGTTGGCCATGACTGCCATTATTTGACTTGGTTGGGAGACTTTGAGGGTAGAGGTAAAATACATGCAAAGACAGAGCACAGGTACCGAACATGCTCTCACATCAACAGCGGCTGACGGAGGATTACAGAGTGCAGGTCTAAGTACCTATAGCAGAGTAGAAGTACACTGTCAGTCTCTTGGTTTAGGAATAAAACATTCCAGATAACATGATGCCGCTTGGGAGAGTATTTGAGTATACAAAAAACACAACAGGATACAGGTATCAGAAACGAATTCCTTGACTGGTTGAGATAATATTTTGCTTGCCTAAACAGTCTTTCCACGTCCGGGTGAAATATGTTATTCTGTCCACTTTGTAGCTGTTGACATGAGCAGTTAACATTCATGCTAGAGAAGATACGGTTCTTTTAAAGTGACCATAACCCTTGTTTCATCAGTTTAGTGCAGCTTACTATTGGAAAACTACCCTGATTGTGTTGAACTTCCTTTGTAAGACAGGCCTCTGATGATTTTGTTTTTGTTGCGTTGTCTTCAGTTTGTCTGCAGGATCTGTCATGTTATTTTGGTCTGCAGTGTCTTTGCTCCCCTTTCCTCTTCCCCCTCTGCCCACCCTCCCCTTTCTGGTTGTTATTTGGTCCTCATATTGGTTCTGATGGTGGCGGCAGACGCTCACATGCTGGTAGACAAAAGTGCGAGAGAGAGGGGAGAGGAGGTCTTTTTACACAGCCTTTTCAAGGCGGGAATGTTGCAAAATTATTCCGCCTCGCCGCTGTGTGTAAAATGTACGAACATGGAATGGGGGGGGGCATTGTTGTTCCATCGTTAAGCTAGCAGCAGAGGTAGTCACAGAACTGAATCGACGTCCGTGTAAAAGGGACAGCGAGCAGGATGGGAGAGCCCACACTGTTGTGTTACACATCACACCGCCTCAGCTTCCAGGATGCCAACCCGCTATGCAAAATCACACACTCAGGTCCCTTTATGGGCCTCTTAGTTCAGTGTAAAACAAAGCCGGCTTAAAGACAGGTCTGTTCTGTGTAAAAAAAAAAAAATGTCTGCAGAGATGGGGAAAAGATAAAGAAAGAAAAGGGGGTGGGTGAAACTTTGAGGTGGTTTCGGAGTTATGACGAGGATTCAGTAGCTACAATGATCACTATTTCTCTACCCGTAAAACAGGTACCGGTAGTGTACAAAGTAATGTCTACTCCGGGGCATCTACAAAAGAATGCAACACCAACACTCAGTTCTCATATTTGCCTGTTCACAAAATGTGAACAATATGTAGCTGTAAAAATAGTTCATGGTCCTCTGCTTGAAGATGAAGCACTTGGATGAAGTGGAACACATCTGCACTTCAATACACCTCAAGGGCTTCTCTGGAGCAAGGACACTTACTGTGAATGGCTTTTAAAAATGATAAAAATCAAAACATTTCTAAGTGGACATTTGTTGTTTTAGCAATGTAGGTGTTAGATGGCAGATATTACAACTTCAGGGACTTCATTGTATTTGCATTTGGTAATCCAAAATATCAAATATTTCCATGCAAAGTGCCCTGAGAAGTGTAACTCTGGGCAGAAGCCAACGAGTGAAAGAGACAGAACTGCCTACTATATCGTATTATTTCCCCAATCTGTGGGCTACGCCTGTAGGGCTGGGTATTGTCAAGAACCTCACAATTCAATTCAATTTCGATTCTTAAGGTCACGATTCGATTCGATATCGATTCAATTCGGTATTGATCCAATATGCTTCGATATCGATTCAATAATATTTGTAGATGACAAAAATACCCAAATTGTTGAGTACCTTCTGATATTTGTTATATAATAATGTCTGCATTATTTGTATTGGTTTAGAACAAACTGACCCAAAAATGTATTTTACCATTTCATTATGCTTTAATGAATAGAAAATAAAACATTAGTAGTACAGTACTGTACCTGAGGTTAACTTGCAGCACAAAAGTAATATACATAACTGTGCTGTAATTACATGGAAAAAAGTAAAGTGCATGTAAACTAAAAATACTCTTTCCTCTTAGTTTGAATTGAAATGTAAACAAAGGCACACAATGTGCTAAGTGCTACTCTCTCTGCTGACTTTAACGACTCGACGACGGCTTCCTTCACCTCCGTGTACAGCTTTGGAACGGCGACTTCTGTCGTATGTTTTCGTGTTGGTATGGCGTAGCGTAGCGTGGTTCCAGTGTGTGTGCCATCTTCTTAGAGCCCTCGTTTTCCACGACACTACGGGCGTAGGTCCTTACAGATGAAGATCGCCACAGACTCTGTTATCTTCTGTGCGCGCACAAAGCTTGACTGTAGTTTGCAGACAAGGGATTTGTCTAGCTGCATTTGTTTGCAATCCACAGGTTTAGCTTTAGTCGCAGATTGCAAAACTTCTGCGTGGTGTCGGCTCAAATGGTTGCGTAGGTTCGTCGCATTGTTGCGGTATTTTAATACTGACTCGCAAAGCTTACACACATCGACTTACTCTGTTCCGGTTTTACATCTGAATCCAAAATGTGTCCAAACGTCGGATTTTAAAGTTGTAGGCGCCGACTTTAAAGCGTTACTACTGCCCGTTTCTGTTGCCATTTTGTTGAATAAACAAGTGTGATTTCCGTTGTACGGAGGCACCACTTGACCGAACAACCGTTGTTCGGTCAAGTGGTGCCTCCGTACAACACAAATCACACTACGCCCACAATGGAGTGTGTAATATTTGCTAGTAACATTTGATTTGCTAATGTCCCTTACGGCTTTCCGTAGCGCCACAACAAAGTCACGTGATGTACGTAACAACGTCAGTCGGAATCCGGTCGGTGAATAAACACCCAGCACGAGAGAAGTCGTCCTTGCTTTATTAATGTTATAAGTTAACATAGCCAGAGGGCACAGAACATTACATGGTGTCAGAGTAGCGGAGTTTAAATACCCAATATGGATTCGTACGGCGTTCCAGCTCCACGGATGGACTGGGAATCGGCGAACTTACCTGAAGCATGGAGACGGTTTCGACAAACAACGGAGCTAATGTTCAAGGGCCCCCTGCGCGGGAAGAACGAAGAGGAGAAATGCAGCTACCTCCTGCTCTGGATAGGGGAAAAAGGGCGCGATGTGCACAACACTTGGACACTCAGCGGAGAACAAGCCAAGAAGCTAGAAACGTACTACGATAAGTACACTGAGTACATCACCCCCAAAGCAAACCCGATTTATGCCAGATATAAATTTCATGAAAAGATGCAGGGAGAGAGTGAATCCTTCGAACAATTTGTAACTGAGCTAAAGCTCCTAGTCAAAGACTGTGGCTACCCAAATGCCGACGAGATGGTCAGGGACCGCATCGTGTTTGCCACCAACTCACCCAGAGTGGGAGAAAAGCTACTTAGCCAGGGAGCTGAGCTAACGCTAGAAAAAGCCATTGATGTAGCCCGCTCACACGAGCTAGCAAAGCAACAGCTAAAGTTTATGGGCCAGGGCAGCACACAGGAAACGGTGCACGCAATAGGCAGAAAGACTTACAAACCGAACGCACCCAAAGCAGCTAACGCTAACTTCAGACAAAGGGAGGGTAATGTTAGCACCGCCGCCAGGGCGTGTAGCTATTGTGGAGGGCTACACGGCGCTAAAGCCACTTGCCCAGCTAAGGGTAAACAATGCATTAAATGCAAGAAGCTCAATCATTTTGCTAAAGTATGCAAGTCTAGATCCCAGGGACAGACAAAGTACTACCGCGGCACAGTACATGCCGTCGGAGAGAACCCAGAAGAGTACACCACTGACAGAGAGCAGGAAGAACTGTACTTCGACAACATTACAGTGGAGAGCACCGCTGTGGGAGAACAGACAGAGCTGTACATAGACTGCATCTCAATAGAGAACAACGGAAAAAGCAACGAGCAGGCTTACGTAGAGGTTGGAATTGGCACACCTCCACAGAAGGTAAAGTTTAAACTAGACACTGGGGCACAGGCCAATACTATTCCCACCAACCTGTTCCAGGCGCTGTTCGAAAATGTGACACTGAAACCAGCAATACACAGACTCACTGAATATGGAGGAGGCGCGCTGAGCGTGAAAGGCACATGCAAACTCAAATGTAAGTACAGAGACAATGCAATGATGCTGGACTTTTACGTCATTGACACAAACGCCCCACCAGTCATGGCAATGAAAACATGCCGTGACCTAAACTTGGTAAAAATAGTGATGGCTGTGAGCGAGGAAAACAATGTCACATCACAGAGCATAATGGATGAGTATGCAGATGTTTTCCAGGGAATAGGAGAGTTCCCAGGCGAGTGCACCTTCCGCGTCACACCAGATGCAACGCTGGTTGTCTGCCCGCCACGCAGAATCCCCATCGCCCTACGCAGCAAACTGAGGGACGAGCTTGACAGCATGGAGAAAGGCGGCATAATCTGTAAGGTAACAGAACCCACAGAATGGGTGAACGCACTCGTCATTGTTGAGAAGCCAAAGACAGGTAAACTTAGAGTGTGTTTAGACCCCAGAGCTCTTAACAAAGTGATACAACGACCTCACTACCCCCTCCCCACGCTGGAGGACGCCACCACAAAGCTCGCTGGAGCTGAGTACTTTAGCGTGTTAGACGCGCGGTCAGGCTATTGGGCCATCAAACTGAGCACTGAATCCTCAATGTTGACGACATTTAACACAGTGTTTGGCAGGTATCGTTTCCTCAGACTGCCATTCGGAATCGTGTCCGCTCAAGACGAGTTCCAGAGACGCGTGGATGAAACATATGAAGGATTGGACGGTGTGACGGCCATAGTGGATGACATACTAGTGTTCGGCAAGACTAAAGAGGAACATGACCAGCGTCTCAGAGCGATGCTGAAGCGCACAAGGGAGCGAGGGGTGAGGCTCAACCCCGACAAGTGTCACATATGCGTGTCCGAGGTAAGCTACTTCGGCCACACGCTCTCACACGAAGGCATCAAACCAGACCCACACAAGGTGAAGGCGGTCAAGGACATGCAACCCCCACAGAACAAAGCAGAGCTGGAGACAGTCCTCGGCATGATCAACTACCTCGCCAGATTCGCTCCACACCTCTCACAGATAAACTCACCCCTCAGACAGCTTCTGAAACAGGACAGTGAGTTTGTGTGGGATGCAGTCCACGACAAGGCGTTCCAAGAGATGAAGAATCTCATTACACAGCACCCAGGTCCAGTACTCTCATATTTCTACCCGCAGAAAGAGCTGTGACTCCAAGTGGATGCATCCAAAAGTGGCCTTGGGGCTGTCATGCTCCAAGATGGCAAACCAATTGCCTATGCGTCCAAGTCACTCAAAGGCACTGAAGAAAACTACGCACAGATGGAGAAGGAGCTCTACGCTGTGGTCTTCGGCTGCAAGAGGTTCCACGAGTACATGTACGGACGAAAAGTGATTGTGGAGTCAGACCACAAGCCTCTGGAGGCAATACTAAAAAAGCCACTGGCAGCAGCACCACCCCGGCTGCAACGGATGATCCTGGCGCTCCAAAAATACGACATCCAAATCATCCACCGCCCCAGTAAGGACATACCGGTGGCCGACACACTGTCACGCAAGTCAATAGAACACCACGACAGTGACCTACAGGAAGGGATGGAGGCCCAAGTGCACACAGTCTTCAGCAACATCCCTGTGAGCGACACAAGACTCACAGAAATCAAGCAGGAAACAGCGCAAGATCCACAGCTCACCGCACTCAGACGAGCCACACTCACTGGCTGGCCAGACACAAAGAAAAATTGCCCACCCAGCATCCAGGAATACTGGAACCACAGAGCAGAAATCTCAGAAATGGATGGTATCCTGTTCAAAGGTGAGAGAATCATTGTCCCCCAAAAGCTTCGCAAGGACATGATACAGCGCATCCATGCCAGCCACCTTGGCGTGGAAAAAAGCAAATGCCGAGCAAGAGACTTACTGTTCTGGCCTGGCATGGGGAAACAGATCGAGGATGCGGTAGCAGACTGCAGCATATGCCAAGAACGGCGCAGCGCAAATGCAAAGGAACCAATGAGGTCACACGCCATACCCGAGGGGCCGTGGCAAGTGATAGGCACAGACCTATTCACATGGAACTCACAGGACTTCATAGTCACTGTGGACTACTACTCCAGATTCTTCGAGCTAGAGAGACTTTACAGCTGTACCTCATCTGCCGTCATCATGAAGCTGAAAGCAGCAATGGCTCGACACGGAATCCCCGAGACTATCATCAGCGACAACGGTCCGTGCTACAGCTCTGGTGAGTTCCGCAACTTCTCACAGACATGGGGTTTCTCACACACCACCACAAGCCCCCACTACCCACAGAGCAACGGCCTCTCCGAGAAGACTGTCCAGACGGCCAAACGCATCCTGGACAAAGCCAAAGCTGAGAACAAAGACCCCTACATGAGCTTACTGGAGTATCGCAACACACCGGTGGACAACCTGAAATCACCGGCACAGCTACTGATGAGTCGGAGGCTGCGGTCCATTCTCCCATCAACAGCAAAACACCTGCAGCCACAGATCGCCAGTCAGGAGGATGTTCACAAAAGGAGAGAGGTATGTCAACAGCGCCAGCAGGCATACTACAACCGAACAGCCAAACCTCTGCCCCACCTTCCCGCAGGCACACCAATCCGCTTCCGGCAGGAGGATGGATCCTGGAGACCTGCAACTGTGGAAAGACCAGCGAACACAGACAGGAGCTACCACATCCAAACCAAAGAAGGTCAGATCTACCATCGCAACCGTCAACACCTGCGACAAAGCAGAGTGAACACTCACACTACACACACACACACTTCACAGCAGACTGTTACCAGCGCTAACAACAACACACAAGCCCATCAGCAAGAGCATGCTGAACCTCCAGACACGAACAATCAGCGACAACCAGACACACAGCCTGGTTACACCACGAGGTCAGGTCGCATGATCAAACCAAGACAAATCCTTGACTTATGAACGTTAAAAAAAAGAGAATTTTACACCAACCTGTACTATACCTGCTATGTTTTGAAAAGAAATATTTACAGCGTTCACGTACCTTGTGTACCTACCTGCTGTTTGCAGTTACCAGTAATGAAATGAAAAAAAAAAGATGAAATGTTATTACGGTGTCACATTTAGACAGTGAAGGAAATGTTTTACACTGCTTTGTTGCAGTCCAGTTATATAAGAGTTCCACTTTCATATTCTTTCTTATTAAGATTGTATTCGCTTATAAACGTGCTCAACGTGGTCTGTATCTCTGCAGAGAAAGCAGCACTTTTCAGAAAAAGGGAGATGTAATATTTGCTAGTAACATTTGATTTGCTAATGTCCCTTACGGCTTTCCATAGCGCCACAACAAAGTCACGTGATGTACGTAACAACGTCAGTCGGAATCCGGTCGGTGAATAAACACCCAGCACGAGAGAAGTCGTCCTTGCTTTATTAATGTTATAAGTTAACATAGCCAGAGGGCACAGATCATTACAGAGTGGGGCTTAATTACAACGGGAATAATCGATTTCAAGATTTTCTGAATCGATATTGAATTGGGAAAAAAAATATTGCAATGCATTGATGAATCGATTTTTTTACCCAGCCCTAATTTTAATGACTGTTCAGGTTCTTTTTTAGATGAGAAAAGAAGTATTTTCTAAATTTGCAAGAGCTAAAAGGCAAATTACTATATGGAATGATGGTTAAGTGTCTAAACAAGGGTAAACTAAACAATCGTGTTGACACACCTTGGCAAAGTCATCTGGGCTTGGGAGATGATGTCAAACTTGCTTGGAGGAGTTTATACACACCACCATTAACAAAAAAGGTTGCTGACTTACAGTGGAGAATTGTACATGGCATAGTAGCAGTTAAGGCTTTTCTTTCCATTATCAGTCAAGGTGTGAGTGATAAATGTCTTTTTTGTCCTTACAAAGAAACGGCTTTCCACTGTTACCTGGAATGTATGCATCTGGTACCACTGTTCATGTTGTTTGAGAGTTTATTCAGTAAGGTAGGGGAGGTTTTCTCCAAGCACATGTTCATTCTGGGGTTTAAATATAAATAAACTGTAAAAGAAAATGTCAACTAAAGAATTTTATCTTGGGATAGGCAAAAATGGCTATATATGTAAGCAGAAAGGGGAAGATCGACGACTCGGTATACATTGATGATTGATTGATGATGATTGATTGCTGTTTACTAGGATGGTGAAAGCCAGAATGATGATTGATTCATCAGAGAAATCATTTGTTTGACATGGTTATCAGATTACCAGGAGGACATGGGACCACTTAACGCCCTTTCCTGGTCACCATTGACCACAGGAAGAAGATTTAATTTCATCTCCACACAGGACAAGGTTAAAGACACTTTCTTCTACCAGGACAGTAACTTGAATTGATCAATTTAAGTATCTCTCTCTCTCTCTCTGTGAGCAGCGTCTCTCTGAATGGTGTCTATCTGCAGGTTTCCCCACTCGCCGTGCCTTCCACCCGGGTCACCGTCTCCGCTGTTCCCCCATTCGTTCCCAATGAGGCGTTGGAGTGGAAGTTTCAGCGTTGTGGGAAGCTGGCCAGCAGTTTTGGGACTCTGGGGTTGAGCTGTACTAACTATAAAGTTAAACATGTCCAATCCCTCTGGAGACAGGTTTTTATGCATCTGAATTGTCTGTCACAGATGCTGGAAGTTTCCTTCAGAATGAAACATGGGGAGGGAAATTACATGGTGTACGCCAGCACAGGCAGCATTACATGTTCTGAGTGTGGGGATGTAGGGCACAAGTGGAGCGCTTGCCGTCATAGGCCGGCTGAGGGGTGGCCTGAGCTGGGGACCGGGCCGGTCGAGGTGCGCACTGACACTGGTGCTCCGCTGGCTAAGGGGCCATCGAACGCCGCTGCTCCGGGGGGGACGGCACCCCGCTGACTGAGCCCGAGGCGGGGGGGGGGGGGGATACAACTGGCAGGAAGGTAATCAGGAAGGGAAACAACGACTTGATTCGGGCAGTAAGAATGTAATTGATGATAGCTCGGCTGTCCCGAGTGTTACAAGAGATGAAAGAAAAGGAGTAGAGGAGACACTGGCACCACGGAAAAGCAGCAGAAAAGGGCCAGCCGCTAGACCTGACCATAGTCAGGCTGGTGGTGCAAAGGGGGGAAAAGGTGAGCAGGCGTTATGGAGAGTGTTGCTGGTGAGGATAAAGGGGAGGAAATGGGGTATGACACTGACTCTTGCTGTATCTCTGTTACAGACTCATAGTCACAAATTGGAGGTCTGTATTCACTTGAGGAAATAAATGGATTTCTAGATGGCACCTTTGGAAAACCTGTGAAAGTATCTGAGTATTTTCCAGATACGAGAAAATTTATTGAAAGCATGCTGACTTTGCAGAAATTAGTTGGGATTGATTTGTTGGATGAAGCAAAACGTTTCCATTTGAGGATACATGTAACAGCTCTCAGAAAGTTGCATAAGGCCAGTAAAAGAAAAAGTTCTATAAGGTTAAAGACTCAGTAAGTTCAGTCATGATGAGTGTGTTGCACTAAGTGATCTTCCTCTTACTGCTGCTGGAGGAGCTACTGATTAATGGAACCAGGCTGGATATCCACAACTGGTGCTCTCTAGGACTTTCTCAGAAACTGGTTTCCACCAGGAATATCACCCTGGCTGCAGCAGGATCGGGACTTGACAACACCGAGGCGGTAGCTCAGCTGCTCAACATCAGGTCTACATGACCCACAAGATACTTTTTAAAGTTACAGATTAAAAAACTGTCTGAAGAGGGGCTGAAGATGAAGGCCTATTACAGGGGAGCAGAGCATCCACACAGAAATGACCCCCCCCCCCCCGAACAGATGCCCCGACCGACCAAAGGAGCTAGTGCAGCGACCAGGACACATACGCACATCTGGCTTCCCACCCGGCAGACACGGCCAATTGTGTCTGTAGGGACGCCCGACCAAGCCGGAGGTAACATGGGGATTCGATCAAGCAATCCCTGTGTTGGTAGGCAACGGAATAGACTGCCACACTACCCGGACGCCCTCACATTGCACTTTTTTTTCCAAAAAAAAGTTTTATTTACAACAAACAGGTATACAATTGTCATACAGAGGAAAAAACAAAACAAATAAAACAAAACAAACAAACAAAACAAATTTTTACAGACAAGGGGAGTTCAAGGCTAATGTGAAAAACAAAAAAAGCTATAAAGACTTCTGATATTTTAAAGAAAGTACATTTTATTTGAACCTCACATTGTGCTTAACGTTCTGGGCCCGAGCACACTTATGTCATCACGATGAGACTTTCTGTGTAGAAGAGAAGCGCTCTCGCGTAGCACAATAGAGTTACTATTTATTAGGTGATTTCAATATTCATCTGAATAAGGCTGCTGATCCTCTAAGTAAAGCCTTTCTGGCACTAGTTGATACTTTTGGGTTCACTCAGTTTGTTCAAGAGTCGACTCATTACAGTGGTAACACCCTTGATTTGGTTTTATCTAAAGGAATAGCTGTTTCTGATCTGAATGTCTTACCAACCACATCTGCTATGTCTGATCATTTTCTCATCAAATTTGAAGCATTATTGGCCTGTCCAGTTAATGTCAGCACAGATGTAATTGCCACTCACCATATCGGTCCCTCCACTGTAGCTGCATTTGGCCAGCAGCTGCCTGAAGTCTTGGCTCCTTTCACTGTGGTAAATGACTCTGTTGAAAATTTCACTAGTGACTTAAATGTGGCCCTCTCTAGTCTCCTCGATTCAGTTGCACCTCTTACTACCAGAGCTAGGCGACTAAAGAGGCCTACACCCTGGTTTAATGATGAGACACGTGCTCTTAAGCGGACCTGCAGGAGACTGGAACGTAAATGGCGAAAATCAAAATTGGAAGCTTTTTACCTATCGTGGCACATGTGTTTATTGAAATACAAGCATGCTTTATCTACTGCAAAAACATCGTATCTCTTTCACTTATTAAATATTAATAAAGATAACCCCAGATTTCTCTTTGACACTGTATCTAAACTTACTAAAAAGCAGTCGTCTATTAGCTGCTCACCATTCACAGCCCATGAATTTCTAGATTTTTTCTGCAATAAGGTTGATGAGATCTTAAACAAAATTAGTTCTTCAACTCCATCTACTCCTGCAGATCCTATCATACTACATTCATATCTACACAATGAGTCACTGACAGTTTGAGTTATTACAGCTTTTAAGACTATCTCTCTTGATACTTTGACTAAGTTCATGTCAGCTTCTACACCAACTGCTTGCCTACTTGATCCCTTACCAGCAAAACTTTTTAAAGACCTCTGGCCTTTTCTGGGACCTACAATGCTAGACATCGTTGATTTATCTCTTACTACTGGCATTGTTCCCAGCAGTTTTAAGACAGCTGTGGTTAAACCTCTACTTAAAAAAACCATACCTTGATCCAGGGTCTATTAATAACTATCGGCCAGTCTCTAATCTTCCATTCTTGTCTAAAGTACTAGAGAGAGTTGTGTATCAACAACTTTTGACCCATATAAAAGAAAACGATCTATATGAACCTTTTCAGTCGGATTTCAGGCCCTGTCACTCCACTGAAACTGCTCTGACCAGAGCGGTAAATGATCTTCTACTGGCTATCGACTCTGATTCCACTACTGGACCTCAGTGCAGCCTTTGACACCATTGATCACTGTATACTTTTAGATAGATTAAATTGTAATTTTGGTGTCTCTGGCTTAGCTCTCTCTTGGTTTAAGTCCTACTTATCTGGAAGAACACATTGTGTCTGCTATAATAATATTATATCAAAATTTTCTGACATTAAATATGGTTTGCCTTAGGGCTCAGTACTTGGCCCTCTACTTTTCTCTCTTTACATTACACCTCTTGGCCAAATTATACGCAGTTATGGAATAAATTTCCATTGCTATGCTGATGATACTCAGTTGTATGTGCCTATAAGGGCTGATGATCATACTCAAATCACTAACTTAGAGGCCTGCTTGGCTACTGTGAAAAACTGGATGTCACTTTACTTTCTGCTTTTAAATTCAGATAAAACCGAGATGCTAGTCATTGGCCCTGCTAGACACAGACACCAATTTGATCAAGTAACGATAACAATCGACAACTCTGTGGTTTCACAAAGTGTGGCAGCCAAAAATCCTGGTGTTACGTTTGATCCCAGCCTTTCCTTTGATAAGCACATTAAAGAAATCACTAAGACTGCCTTTTTTCACTTACGTAACATAGCTAAAATTCAGTCTTTTCTGTCCATGGCTGATGCAGAGACTCTAATACATGCATTTGTTTCATCCAGACTTGATTACTGTAATTTTCTGTTCTCAGGTCTGCCACATTCTAGTACTAAAAGTCTTCAGATGGTTCAGAATGCTTCTGCTAGCATCCTAACTAAAACTAGGAAATTTGACCATATTACACAAATTCTTGCCTCCCTTCATTGGCTTCCTCTCCATGTTAGATCAGAATACAAGGTGCTTCTGCTGACTTATAAAATCCTAAATGGGCTTGCCCCATCCTACCTGTCTGATCTCCTTAAACCGTACATTCCATCTCGAGCACTTCGCTCTCAAAATACAGGGCTCCTGTGTGTACCCAAAGTTAAAAAGAAGTCAGCTGGTGGCAGGGCCTTTTCCTATCTGGCTCCATTGTTGTGGAATAACCTGCCTGCTGCAATCAGACAATCAGAGTATGTTGAGTCCTTTAAATCCAAACTTAAAACTCATCTTTTTACCTTAGTTTACAATTAGTTGCCTTTAAGTTGAGTGCTTCACAACCAGTACTTGATGGCGGGTTGGTTTTCTGTCTCAATGAATTTACCAACCACTGTTCTGTCGACGAGATTATCAAGTATAGATTACAGAGTATAGATTATGACTAATTGATGACTTAATTGATTATGGCTAATGACTATTGCAAACTGTTCTCTTCTCTAACATGTCTTTTCTCTCTCTCTGAATGATGTCTTCTCCTTTCTCTTTTTCTGTGTTTGAATGGTGTCATGTGAGTCTCTCTTAGATACATGTGCAGTCGGTTCTCCCCCCAGGTCTCCGTAGTTATGGTGGTTGCCATTTGGATGCTGCCTGCCCTTTCACTCCTCATATACGTTTTTCTTTTATTACATGATGATGCTGGTCCCGTGGTTTGGGTCCTGGACTGCTCCGTTGGCATGTGGACGCTGCTTGGCATCCTGTGCATCATGTTCTTCATAAATTTTATGTCCGTTATAATTCAGTTATCCTCTTTCAATGTTGTATTTTGTAAATTGCGTGAATACAACATCCATTGCACGCTGTCCGTCCTGGGAGAGAGATCCCTCCTCTGTTGCTCTCCCTGAGGTTTCTTCCTATTTTTTCTCCCTGTTAAAGGGTTTTTTTAGGGAAAGTTCCTTATCCGATGAGAGGGTCTAAGGACAGGATGTTGTGTTGCTGTTAAGCCCACTGAGGTAAATTTGTAATTTGTGATATTGGGCCGGAGATGTGATTTGAGCCAGAGACCAATTTCCTATACAAATAAAATTGATTTGATTTGATTAACCTTGAGGCTTATTTGGAGTCATTTTGGGTGTAGTGACACACATCCCTCTCACATGCCTTATGGGTTTATCAATTATGAAATGCAGCAATTTTCAGTAAATCATGCTACACGCATACAATTTTTATGGAGGCAGCTGATGTTGATGGAGGAATTTGCAGCTTTACTCTCCGACTACAATTCACGTTCATCAATAAGGTGAGAATTAGACCCGTTGTTAACCCAAATATTATCGAATGAATTGAAATGTGCACTATATCACAGTAGTAATGAAAGTTGTTTGTTATAATTATGATACAAGTAGTAGCTCTAACTGGTTAACATTAGCTAGCATTATTGTGATTAGGCTACTGTAATATGACAAAAAGTATTGGTCTATCCCTTAGTACAATGACTGAAACAGTCTACACTATATGTAATAGTATCCATAATGCTGTAAGGTTTGTCTATATATCAATTAACGTTACTTCTCCATTTTGCGTCAGGAGCATCTGGAATCGACAGATGTGGTTTGCGGTGGGAACGTGTCACCAGCTGCATATGTTATGAATGGAAAATAAATTTTAGAATGATAAAGACAACATTCTTGCAGTTGTGTAACATTCCATCGGCCACACCTTCAAAGAGAGAAAACACATTCCGGAATCCAGTGCCTGTGGAGCTGAGGTGTGGCAATATGCATCTGGACATTGGCCACAAATGTGGAGCTCAGAACCATCTCCCATTTATTTGGGATTACTATATCCAATCATGTTGCCTCTGTAATTGTGAACAGTTTGTTTCCCTCATACTGGGATTTTAACTCCACGTGACAGCTCTGCAGATTACTACAGCTGTGAAATGTTCTACTCTGTCCTCTTGTAAGGTGTGGTAGACCATCGGCTTCAGTTCTGGGACATCAATGTGGGTTGGCCAGGCAAAGTCCATGATGTCAGACAGTGTTTGGCAGGTCATCCTTGTATGAGAGGGGCCAGAGGGTATACTGTTTCCTAATATCACGGGGAGGTTTGCAGGAGTAAATGTGCCAGTGGTGATGTTAGGGGATGCAGCATATCCACTACTGCCATGGTTGATGGAAACCACACCCTGAAAACCAACAAACAACCCCTGCACAAGGTTTTAACAACTGGCTCAGTGAGGTATGGATGACTGTGGAGAGGGCATTTGGCCGTCTTAAGGGAAGATGGCAGTGCATAATGAAGAGGTATGATATCATCACAGCCTGCTGCATGTTTCACAATTTTTGTGAAGTTAACAGCTGCTTTGATAATGTTTGTATTACAAAGAAAGCTTCGCATGTATTTTTGGAAGTGCTATCGTCCGACCAGCAAAATTACTTTTAGACTATTTCAACCGAGCCAGATCAGTGAAAGTAGCAGATTACTGTTCGACTTAACCCATATGAACCAACACAGCAAAGACTTTGTCGCCAACCAACGTCCGACTGTTGCCAATAACCTCCAGGTAGCCTTTTTCCAGGAGCTAGAAAGAATTCATCGCCTACCAACGTCTTACTGATACCAAGAAGCTCTACCCAGTTTGCCCATGAGACGCTACCTACAACTGGTAGCCAACGCAGCAAAGCGAAACATCAGCTGAGAACTCGCCGCAGCCTGACCGCACTACTGGGCAACCTCGACTTCCCTATGGGGACATCCTCGCATGGAAGTTGTGAAGCATGCCCTGACCACAACTTGGCCACCAGTTGAACCGAATCATCTCTGCATCGGTGCGTTATCTAAAGTAGGCTCGAGTCACACAAGCTGAATTGATAAGAGGTGATGTTGGATAGCAATCTATAGTCTTCATTTTAAGCCTTGGAGAGATTTTAGTAATTTCGTAATCTCCTGCCTTCTCAGGTAGTTCTGAAAATCACATAATACTCAATGTAATATATTCTCTATATTATCTGGATGTATCTTATACTGCTAATATATCCCTAACAGTGATTTGAGCCGGAGACCAATTTCCAATGTCTGGTCCTCTTTATTGTAACTCTCGACTGGCGCAGCAGTCAACATCCGGGGTATATGAGAGCCTAGCTTAACCACCACTAGGTAGCTCCGTTGGTCTACTAATGATTATCATTCAGCTAAGCATTTAGTATCAGTATACTATACTCCTCCCCCTTAAACTATGAAGTTCCCCTAATAAATATTATCACTCTAAAACATGCTGATATGGCAAATTACTTTCAACATCTTTTACTTGGTCATTACTGGTTACACAACCCACTTCGACCCACATTTGCCCATTTACATATCAGTCTCAGGAACTCTTTCGCATTTTTTTCTGAACAAGAGTTGAACAATTTAGTCTCTCAGGAACTCTTTTATTCAGGAACTCGGCTGATCTTACAGAGACAGTCGTTTTGGAGGTGCCCTCTCTCTCTGAGGGTACCGGCGCTCAACCACCTCAGGGGAAGTGGATGCTCGGTGAGGAGGCGACACGGCCTTGCCCACCGAACCTCGTAAGGGTGTTGCAAGCTTCTCCGGAGCCCGCATCCTTGGAACGGGTGTATCTTCAGGTGAGTACGGGCTAGCACCTACAGCTCCAGGTGTGCCATTCCCCCCCAAATCCGCAACTGCAGGGTACGTGTTGCTGATACCCATCTGGTCATCCTGAAACTGAAATGCCTCAGGAGGACTGGAGGGTCGGTCGAACAGCAGATGGTCAATGTGGACTGAACGTCGGTTCACTCCATTCCACACCAGGTAGGTGACTGGTCCGAGTCTCTCTTCCACTATCCCTTTCGTCCACCTCTCCTTTCCTCCACGGAAGTTCCGGATCAGTACTGAGTCCCCCTCTGACAGATGTCTCAGCTTCGAGGCGGGTTGGTCATGATAGTCCTTCTGCTTTTGTTGTTTGGCCCCCACCACTCGAGCGAGGTCTGGCTTCAGCAGGCTGAACCTGGTCCTAGGCTGACGTTTGAGGAACAGTTCTGCTGGTGTGCAACCTGTAACGCTGTGTGGTGTGGTCCTGTATGACAACAGGAAGTTGGCGAGCCTGTGTTTCACTGTAATAGTGACGTTTTGTTTCTTCTCATCGAGCAGCTGTTTCAGAAGTGAAGCTTTCACCGTCTGGACTGCTCTCTCTGCGGCACCATTAGAAGCAGGATGGTAAGCTGGCACCAAGGTCTGCTTAATGTCGTTGCTTTTCAGGAATGTTTTGTACTCCAGCGAGTTGAATTGTGGACCGTTGTCCGAGACGATCTCCTCGGGAAGACCGTAGGATGAAAAGATGCTCCGCAGCACTTCGATTGTTTTGACGGCGGTAGTTGTTGCCATGGGGATCACCTAAAGCCATTTTGAATGACTGTCTACTAACACTAGGAAGTGTTGCTGATCCTTCTCTGCAAAGTCAATATGTAGCCTCTGCCACACTCTCGTAGGCCACTGCCAGCAGTGTAGTGGTGCTACTGCTGGTAGTTTCCTCACACTCTGACAAGCATCACATTGCTGCACTGCACGTTCGATATCACTGTCCAACTGAGGCCACCATAAATAGCCCCTCGCCAAACTTTTCATCCTGCACCCTCCGGGGTGCCCTTGTTGTAGGTCATACAGTAGTCGTTCACTGTGTGCTGGTGGGATGATAATTCGAATTCCCCACAGAATGCATCCTTGTTCCACAGACAGTTCATTCCTTCGGTTGAAGTACGGTTTCAGTGTGTCATCGTTGATGTAACTCGGCCATCCAGACCGGGTCAGTTCCAGTACCTTGCATAGGACTGGGTCGTTGAGAGTGCTCTATGCAATCTCTGTAGCCTGCACGGGTAGCTCATCTACTAATGAGAAATAAAAGATGCTGTTCTCCTCCACTGTGTTGTCTTTTTCTTTCCCCGGCAGTCTAGATAACGCATCCGCATTTGCATTGTCCGCTGACGTTCTGTACTCTATACTGTAGTTATAAGCCATAATCCTCAGTGCCCATCTCTGCATACGCAAAGCGGCTAGTGTAGGGATTTCTGACTTGGGTCCTAAGATGGCAAGGAGGGGTTTGTGGTCAGTTATTAAACTGAATTTGCGGCCATAGATATATTTATGAAATTTGGTCACGCCAAATATTATGGCCAACGCCTCCTTCTCTATCTGGCTATATTTACTCTCTGCCTCTGTCAACGTACGTGACGAAAAGGCGATTGGTTTCTCGTCCCCATTTTCCATTATGTGCGACATTACCGCACCTATCCCATAAGGGGATGCGTCACAAGCTAATCTCAGTGGTTTCTGCGTGCCGTAGTGTACTACTACTGAGCTTTTCACTAACTGTTCTTTGGCAGCCTTGAATGCTGCTGCACACTCTGGTATCCATTTCCATTCGACTTCCTTCTTCAGGAGTTGGTGTAGTGGCTGCAATACGGTCGACAGATCTTTCATGAAACGGCCATAATAGTTTAACAGTCCTAGGAATGACTGTAACTCTGTGACGTTTGTGGGCTGGGGTGCATTTACGGTGGCGGCAACCTTTGTCTCAGTGGGGTGAAGTCCCTCTTTATCTATCAGATGCCCCAGGTACTCTACTTTCTCCTTCAGTCCGGGTTTGGAGTCCAGGGGTTAGTCCTTCCTCCAGTGGGGCCAGGTTTCTCCTCCTCTCAGAAAACAGAGAGGACTTACACAATGACATAATCACAGTCCTCGTGGATGAAGCTGACACAGGATCTATTGGCCAGTCCTCTCCAACTCCTCCAGCTCTCCACGGCATTTTATGTTGTGGGCTAAATGAGCTGATGGAATTCACCTGAGTTCCTCCAGGACTGCAGATAATGCATGCAGAGGTAAATTCCTTCCCATCGGCCTGTAATGCTGATCTGTCACTCCAGACCCTGTTGTCTGAGTCCCAACACCACAGATTCCAATTTCATAAACATTACATTTGTAATCACTTACCCTGTGTGTGTTTTGTGTGTGTGTGTGTGTGTGTGTGTGTGTGTGTGTGTGTGTGTGTGTGTGTGTGAGAGAGAGAGAGAGAGAGAGAGAGAGAGAGAGAGAGAGAGAGAGAGAGAGAGAGAGAGAGAGAGCACAATAGCTAGCGTTGACCAGTTCTCTTTACTTACGATCCTGAAAGAATCAGCACGGTACAAATTTCATCTTGCCTTTTCAGGGCAAAGTGAAGCCTTTACTTAATAGCTCATACTATCCCATTCCCTTAGATGGTGGGAAGGAGAGGTTGCTTCAGATTAAAGTTTTATAAATAGCTATTTTTCCACCCTGTTAAACAGATTCCCATTCCGCTCTTGTCTAGCCCCTCAAGGTCTGCCAGCAGGCTCTTGTGGAATGCCTTGAATTAGAATGGGTAGGTTTGAGTGACTCTAGAAGCTTGTGAAATTTTGGTAAACCTACTCAAGAATTGGGGGGGGGGGCAGCTTTGTCTTGATTATATGTTGTTGTTTTTTTTGCTTTGTTTTGTTTTTACTATTTTAACTAATGGAATTGATTTACAGTATGAAAGAGAAAAAATTGAAATGGATAAAGGGTAATTGAAGGTAATATAATAAGACATTTTTATCATCTGATCACTTTGAAGGTATTGAATGACATTGGGACGCGTGGTGGCCTACGTTGCCGGTTAAATCTTGAGTGAAGCAAATTTGTAAATATTAATGGGGGCCCTGGGGAATGAAAGGTCATTTCTGTGACTTATTAATCATCCTAAGAGGACTCATAGCAATCCTTCTGATCTTTCTT
Source organism: Lampris incognitus (assembly GCF_029633865.1). NCBI lineage: Eukaryota > Metazoa > Chordata > Actinopteri > Lampriformes > Lampridae > Lampris > Lampris incognitus. The sequence goes on along the minus strand of NC_079211.1, from coordinate 27,512,188 downwards.
TAAAATATGCGGGTAGCCAGCAATGACGGAACATCCTAGGCAACAGTACTTGTACTAGAGTCTCCTGCTGGGCTTCTGAATAAAGGATTTTATATCATAGACCCGACCTCCTCAATTCCCCAAATATGGCAGGCGTCACTCAATTAAAAGACTGCCTCCAAGACGTTAAAAGATGAATGACCCAACATTTCTTACAACTAAATGAAAATAAGACTGAGATCTTACTTACTCTTCAGCCCCAAACATCACACCTATTATTCCTCAGAACCTTAACCACCTTTCCATTTACGCCAAACCACATGCCAAGAATCTGGGTATGATATTTGACAGTAACTTAAAATTTGATAAGTAAAATCCATTGTAAGGTCCATCTTTTTCCAACTTCAAAATATTTCCAAAATCAGACATTTCCTATCACCCTTCGAACAAGAAAGAGTCATCCATACACTGATTTCATCCAGGCTGGACTACTGTAACTCTACCTTGGCATTCATCAGACTTCCATTTCCTGACTACACTTAGTTCAAACTGCTGCCACCCGGTTATTAACCGGATCCGAAAAACGAGATCACATCACCCCTATTCTTGCATCCCTTCACTGGCTCCCCGTTAGTTTCAGAATTAATTTCAAAATCCTCCTAATTGTATTTAAATCTCTCCATAATCTCGATCCTCCCTATATTTTTGCTCTTCTCACTCCCTGCAACATCAGCAGGTCCCTTAGATCTTCCTGTAGCCCAGTGCTTAATTGAGCTACTGTGTGAAGCTACAATAAATAAGATAAATAAATAAGTTACAGTTCATCTGATAAATAAGCTATATTCTCTTCATGGTTATATACACTGTTATTTACAATGGTTACAAGTTGAGTGTATCAGTTATACAGTAAGCCCTAATGCCAGTTCGCTCATGGGCCTTGTTTATTTCAAGTGTTTACAGTATGGTTGCTGCCCATTGCTAATCTTTTCCTCTATCTCAGCGGTCGGGAACCTATGGCTCGCGAGCCATATATGGCTCTTCCGGTGACGGCATATGGCTCCCAAACAATTTTGAGTTGAAATTTTTTTTTAAAAAAATCAGTTTGGAACTGATTTTAAAATACTTGTGATATTTCTTAATAATACTGTGTCATTTTAAAGTAAACAGAAATTAGTTTTGAAGATAAATTTCACGGGTCACGGGTCACCCGTGGGTCGGGAACCAATGGCTCGCGAGCATGTCCGGGTCATTGTAAAGGTGAAGAAATCAATTTTATCAGATAGCCAACTAGTTTATCCGCTTCAACCCTTGTAACGGAAAAGATGGCGAAAAGAAAAAAAGACGATGATTACTGTCGCGGGACTGGGTTTAGATGTTCTTATATTAAGTAGTTGGAGGCTGGGAATTATGGTGCGACAACACAGTCTCTGGCGTTAATTAGCCGGGCTAGGCTACGGGTTTAGCAACCCACCTTGCACTGCTCCTGCAGTCTGCAGACGATGACGGACGCTGGCTAGCCTGGCTGGGATGGTCTCACTCTGCAGACACTCGCACTGTCACTGGCTGCAAACTCTGATCTCTCTCTGGGGGCTGGTAATCACTCTTACTGGTTCTATTATGGTCGTCGCTGGTTAGTCACTGTCTAGCGTCAGCTCAGTCGAGGTGTAGGAGTCAGGAATGTTACGTCTGATCGCTAACACGTTATGCTAAGCTAACACTGTGTGACAGTCTGTAAACCACTATAACAACTAACCCACGCTGTGCTGTGCAATGGATAACAATAGGCAGCACGCACGCATTCCTAAGTCTCTTCTCATTGGCTAACAGGGTCTCGCGTTACTTTAGTCAGACTGTCTGTTTGTCACTATCTGTCAGGGAGCTGTCCCGCAACACTACCCCCCCTTTAGATTGTTGAGTCCCTTCAACATAAAGATAAAATAACTCTGGGAACTAGAGTCGGAATTACACCCGGGACAAAACACCCGGCACACAGCTAGGCCCGGAACTAAGGGCGTCAAAATAAACTGGTTGGGTGGTCACTATTAAAGTAGGACTCCTGTGACTAGCCTAGTAACCCCCTAAGTCAACTAGTCACGTCCATCAAGATCAGTCTCGAACAGAGTCCCGGAGCCAGGCAGGCGGCCGGACTGGTCTGCCCCGTCTAGTGGTGGGGAGGGGCAGGGGCTCAGCAACGTCTGCTTCGGCTCCCTCTGGGTCAGGGGCGGAAGACTGCCCGCCTGGAACACGGGCTGCGGCCTCTCGGCGTCGAGTAGTGGTCGGCTCCCCTGGAGAACTGCTGGCAGCCAAGGGCGGAGACAAGGAGGGAGACACCTGGGCGCTCGTGGGGCTTTCGTGGGGCTTTCGTGGGGCTTTCATGGGGCTTTCGTGGGGCTTCCGTGGGGGGGGCCCGATGTGTCATCTTCCTCATCGGGGAACACGTCTTCCAGACGTAGGTCGAGGTCGTCATCGCTCTCGAACCCCTGATCCTCCGCCAGTCCACCGATATCCTCCTGTCGCTCAATCTCTTTGTCGTCCGCTGCCTCTGTTTCCGGATCCTCGAGGTCTTCTCCTGGTGTACTGGGCGTCCCTCTCCGGTGTCGATGCGGTGCTGGACAGCATCAAAACAGCCCAGGTCGTCGTTTGCTGCTGCAAAGACCTCCTTGTGCTTGACCAGAAGCTGCAGTAGGGCTCTCTGCTGCCCCTCTTCGAGCTCCTTACTGGCGGCTGCATACAGGGATGACAGATGGTCTGGTAGATCCAAGGCTGTTGCGGACTCCAGCCGTCGCACTGACACTTGTTCCTTCTCCGCCGGGTTCGTGGGGTTCGGCTCTAGGGACGGGGTTTCCTCTGCCTCAACCAACACACCCAAGCAAACACCTCTCCTTAGGGTCACTTCGCGGGGCGACAAGTTGCATAGTCGCACAGGGACTCTCTTGGCAACGTCGACTACTACACTGCCTGAAGAGACTCCTTCTGCAAGGCCAGTGGGCTCCAGGACGGCAGAAATTCCTGGCTTTGGGCCTTCCACTAGACCCCAGACGTCGCGTTCGCTCTCCGCTGGTAAAGTCGAGGGGCACTCCAGCAGTACTCTGGAAACCGTGTACTCTCCTAGCGACCTGCCTATGACGACAGTGCCGATCGGTTCTCCATCAACGTGTACTTGTCCTCCGACCGAAACTTTGACTCTGGCGGCTAGCATAAAGTCCAGACCCAGGAGAAAGGGGTCGCGGATGGGTGCGACGTAGACGTCCCAGTCCTTGGTCTTACGGCCTAAGCGGATGGTGACTCTATACTTCGGAGTCTCGGTCATTTCTTTCCCCTCCTCCGCGTTCCTCAGGACGGCAGTCCCCACACTTGGCTGACCAGCTAGCTCCAGCTGACGGAAGGTGTCTTCAGACATGACGGTCGCCTCCGCGCCGGTGTCCACAACGCACTTGAGTTCCAGTTTGTTGACCGTGATGGGCACTACCAGACTAGGACCATCTCCTGCTGCTCGGTTTATGCGGGGTGCTGGCTGGCTATCGGCCTTTTCCTTGACGTGAGGGCTCGGTGAGCGGGAGGTGCAGTCTCGTTTGAAGTGGCCCTGGCCTCCACACTGGTAACAGGAGCCTCTAGGGGTGGCGCCCGGACTCGGTGATTGGTAACGCCGCTGCCCATTAGTGCTGCTCGCCGGCCGCTCTAGAGTTCTGCCCCGTTCCTCCTTCTTCTGTTCGGCTGTGTCGGATGTCAGCTGCGGGGGGGACGGTTTCCAGGAACGCCGCATTTCCTGCAGCAGCGCCGCTACCTCGGCTTTCAACTCCTTGATGTCAGCATTTAGGTCGGACTGCGTCGCGCCGGTGGCCGTCGATGTCGGGTTTGGCGCTCCCCCTTTACGCTCATCATCCCATGACACTCGGCGAATCCGCCCCTTAGCTTCGCTCTCCCTTCCAAGCGTTGCTCGATAGTCATATTCTCGGGCTTCTACCTTCTTGAGGGCGTCTGCCAGGGTCTTAGGTTCGGAGCCCAGGACTTCGTAGGCGATGTTTTGGTTGCGCAGGCCTCGCAGGAACGCCTCGGCCGCGAACTCCTCCTGCAGTCCGACGTCGACCCCTGGATAGGCTAGCGTAACCAGCTTCCGTACTTCCTCTCCAAATTCAGACAGGCTAGTCTCCTTCCCCTGCCGAACCTCGCTCAGTTTACGGCGGGCAGTACTTTCGGGTATTTCTCGTCCGAAACGGCGCCGTAGCTGCTCCACCAGCTTGTCGTAGTCCTCGCGGATAGGAGTCGGTTGCGCCATAACGAATGACATAGCGCCTTCTCGCAGTCGCAGGTAGAGCATGTCCAGGCAGACTTCCTTGCTCCAATTCCGCTTCCGGGCCATCCTCTCAAATGGGCCAATAAAGGAGTCCCAGTCGCCCTTCCCATCGTAGGTAGCTAGCAGCTTCACTTCACTTTCGTGTCCTACTTCTCTCCTGTAGCTACTACTCCGGTCCCGACCGTTCCCTACCACTGGACTATTTGTTATGACGGATGGCGGCCCTCCGGTACAACCAGTAGGCGGCGCCGCGTCACCCCGGCTGGGCGTGCTCAGGAAATGGTGACTCCCTTCCGGAAATGCGTTCCGGGCTCTGGCGCTCCTACCACCCCGCTCCGCTGGAGTACTGGTGACAAGGGGTTTGGGATGGTGACTTCTGTTGCGGCCATCCGCTACTGGGCCGACATTCTCCATTCCCGGGGGCAAAGCATATTCACGGGGTCTCACATCCGGTCCGTCTGGACGGGGGACCAGTGGAGTAGTTAACTCCATGTCCTGCACCTCCAATGTTGTAATGCTATGACTGGCTCCATGGCCACTATCAAAGCCCTCCTGATAGCCATTGAATGGCTGCGGGGAACTAGGGAGCGGGTGGAGTCCCGTGCTCAATTGCTGCACAGCGGGAGGTTGGGGATGTGGCACAACTCGCCCGACAAGTACCCCTTTAAGCATGCACTTCACCTCCTCCATTGATTGTTCCTGCTTTTCTTGGTTAAGGAGGGACCGCTCAAACATTTGGGCTAGACGACACATCTGCTTTTCCATTTCGCTTTCCACAGCGCTATCCTCTCCCCCCCCTACAGCACCGTGCTCCACGTGCTCGATCTCCTCAGTAGGTTCCAACATCATCTAGATCACATGCAACGATGGCCTTGATAAAGTGCTACTGCACGTAATTAGCCGGTTGCTAGTTAGCAAGGACGCTAACGTAAATAGCAATAGCACCGCTATTCTGTATGGAGACAGAATGCAATCCAATTTCACCACTTCTGAACACCACTTGTCGCGGGACTGGGTTTAGATGTTCTTATATTAAGTAGTTGGAGGCTGGGAATTATGGTGCGACAACACAGTCTCTGGCGTTAATTAGCCGGGCTAGGCTACGGGTTTAGCAACCCACCTTGCACTGCTCCTGCAGTCTGCAGACGATGACGGACGCTGGCTAGCCTGGCTGGGATGGTCTCACTCTGCAGACACTCGCACTGTCACTGGCTGCACACTCTGATCTCTCTCTGGGGGCTGGTAATCACTCTTACTGGTTCTATTATGGTCGTCGTTGGTTAGTCACTGTCTAGCGTCAGCTCAGTCGAGGTGTAGGAGTCAGGAATGTTACGTCTGATCGCTAACACGTTATGCTAAGCTAACACTGTGTGACAGTCTGTAAACCACTATAACAACTAACCCACGCTGTGCTGTGCAATGGATAACAATAGGCAGCACGCACGCATTCCTAAGTCTCTTCTCATTGGCTAACAGGGTCTCGCGTTACTTTAGTCAGACTGTCTGTTTGTCACTATCTGTCAGGGAGCTGTCCCGCAACACTACCGTGCATTCCAGGCTGCGTGGACAGAGGAATCTGCATTTGTGGAGAGAGCAGGATCTGCGGTATGTCTAATATGCAATGATAAAATTGCTTCGATGAAACGGTCAAATATAAAGCGGCACTTCGATACGCACCATGCTTCATTTGCATGGAAATCTCCAGCGGGGGACAGCAGGAAAAGGGCATGCGAGGAGCTACAGCGGAGAGTGCAGATGAGTCAGCAGCAACTACGTGTGTGGACCAAGCAAGGTGACGGGAATTCCGCTAGCTTTGCGGGGGCTTTGGCAATAGTAAGGAATGGAAAGTCATTCACAGATGGCGAGTATGCCAAAACATTCATGCTTGATGTGGCCAATGAACTGTTTGATGACTTCCCAAACAAAGACAAGATAATCAAACGAATAAAAGACATGCCCCTGTCAGCAAGAACTGTGCACGATCGTAGCATCATGATGGCAAATCAAGTCGAGGAAACACAAATGAAGGACATAAACGCCGGGACATACTTTTCTCTCGCGTTAGATGAGTCAACAGACGTTAGCCATCTATCTCAGTGCAGTATCATTGCCAGGTATGCTGCAGGTGACACACTGCGTGAGGAAAGCTTGGCTGTTTTGCCAATGAAAGGGACAACAAGAGGAGAGGATTTATTCATGTCTTTCATGGAGTTTGCTAAAGAAAAAAAACTACCGATGGATAAACGTATTTCTGTCTGTACTGACGGTGCACCCTGTATGTTGGGGAAGAACAAAGGATTTGTAGCGCTTCTCCGTGAACATGAAAAGAGAGCCATCCTAAGTTTTCATTGCATCCTGCACCAGGAGGCGCTTTGCGCTCAGACGTGTGGCCAGGAGCTCGGTGAGGTGATGTCGCTGGTCATTCGAGTGGTCAACTTTATTGTTGCCCGAGCTTTAAATGATCGCCAGTTTAAAGCTCTGTTAGAAGAAGTTGGGAATCATTATCCCGGTCTGCTTTTACACAGCAACGTGCGTTGGTTGTCAAGGGGGAAGGTGCTCAGCCGTTTTGCAGCTTGCCTGAGTGAAATCCGGACTTTTCTTGAAATGAAAGGCGTCAAGCATCCTGAGCTAGACAACACTGACTGGCTCCTGCAGTTTCACTATCTCGTGGACATAACTGGCCATCTGAACCAGCTCAATGTGAAAATGCAAGGTATTGGAAATACAATCTCATCCCTTCAACAAGCAGTGTTTGCATTTGAAAGCAAGCTGGAAGTCTTTCTCAGGGACATTGAAACAGGTCGTCTTCTGCACTTTGAAAGACTGCAACAATTTAGAGATGCATGCTTAGCAAGTGACTCCACTCAACATCTGGATCTCCAGCAGCTAGCTGGCTTTACGTCCAATCTCCTGCAGTCATTCAAAGCACGTTTTGGAGAATTTCGTGCCCGCACTGGTCTTTTCAAGTTCATCACTCATCCACATGAGTGTGCAGTGGACAAAATCGACCTGACATGCATCCCCGGGGTCTCTATCGGAGACTTTGAGCTGGAAGTTGCTGACCTGAAGGCATCAGACATGTGGATGAGTAAGTTCAAGTCACTTAATGGAGAGTTGGAAAGTCTTGCACAACAGCGAGCAGAGCTGGCAAGGGAACACAAGTGGACAGAAATTAAAAATCTTCAACCTGAAGACCAGCTGATTCTTAAAACTTGGAACGAGCTTCCTGTGACATACCACACAATGCAGCGTGTGAGTATTGCCGTATTGACCATGTTTGGCTCTACATATGCATGTGAACAGTCTTTCTCGCATATGAGGAACATTAAGACCAACCTACGCTCACGTTTAACTGATGGAAGCCTCAACGCCTGCATGAAGCTCAACCTCACCACGTATGAACCAGACTACAAGGCCATCAGCAAAACCATGCAGCACCAGAAGTCGCATTAAAAGTAAGACATATTTAATTTATTATACGTTAAAAATACTATATGGCTCTCAATGAAATATATTTAGAAAAAAATGGCTTTTATGGCTCTCCCAGTCAAAAAGGTTCCTGACCCCTGCTCTATCTGGATGAATATGTCATTCATCCTTTTTTTTTGTTTTCATTGGTCACTGTTTACTGTAACTAGCCAACCCGTATGTATGCTGAGATAAGGGGCGGGACATAGAAGTTTGACGTCGGTTATTTGACGTAAAGCGGTCAGAGAGCTAGACGACGAAGACGAATGAACTGAAGCTTCTCTTGTCTTGTAACGTTAGCTGTTTGTACACAACGCTGGATCAACGGATTGTGACTCCTGTGGACTCGTGTGTACTTATAGGATATCCCAGAGGTAAATACATGTTTCTGGAACTATTGTGTAAAACTGTAACTACTCGTTGTGGTGTTAGAAGAGTGTTATAAGCTAATCGCGGCTAGCGGTTAGCCTAGCCGCTAGGCTAGCTACCGATTCATTCATATTCATGTTAGCTAGCAAGTGTTGCTAACGCTAGCTAAGTGACAAGTTGCTGCTAGGTTAAAACGAGCTGGTATTTGGACTTGGTCATTTAGTCTATGCTGTTGATTCAGGATCGACAGTCGTGGTGTGTGGACCAGTGAAGGAAAGCTCTTCGGGTGGACAACAACGGAGACCGTTTCTCTTCTTGGTGCTTGTGACTGTTCGTGTTGCTGTGTGTGAGGATTCTTCGCGCCATTCGTCGCCTCTACTTCTCCGACCTGCGCTCACGGTGGAGCGCCTGTCGCCAACCCCCCCCCCCCATCTCTGCCTCTTTTCAGCTTTCTTTTCTTCTCCCAGCCTGCTTTGGCTGCTCATCACCCTGGCCCGGGTTCCGTGAGTACCGGTACCCATCCCAAGTCTGCACGTGCTTTTATTTATGCTTGGTCGGTCAGTAAACAAGCGAAGTGGCCCGGACAGTTTTTAGGCCAGCGTTCACTTTCAACAGCAACAGGCCTGCAACGGTAACCGCGGTGACGGACTCTTACAGTGTGTGAGTGTGTGTGTGAATGGGCCGGCCATTTTCTTTTATTTGTGATACATGTACATATTGATTGTACATTGAGTTGACTTGATTTTGGGAATTACTTTGATTATTGATTAGAATTGGAATAGGCTTGTAGCCTATTTGTTTAATTGGATTTTGTATATTGTAAATGATTGTGATCTTTCTATTATTATGTTCATTCACTAATTAATACAAATACACTTTCTTTATTAACCTTTCTGTGGTTAATAAATATTCGCCATTGGTATTTGTATTTAAAGCAAAAGAGTTGCGTCCTTAATTAAATAGATAAGATCCTAAAATATAATTACATTAAAGGTACACAAGGTATATTAAAGGTACATAAGGAAGTTATTCTAACCACTTCCTCTAGTTGATGGAGGCACTAAGCGTCAAATTTACATAGTTTATCACTTCAGGTAATAGGGCCCAGTATTCATTAGAAGAACTCAGGCCCCGCCCACATGGGAGGGGTTACATTCCCACTGCGGATTGTTGTTCATCCTCATTCATGGCTAAAAAAGGCAGGAGATAGAGCTTTCTCTGTAGTGGCCCCTCGGCTCTGCAACAGCCTTCTTGAGACCATCAGACTTGAACTTTTGAAGACGCATCTTAAGACCCATATATTCGCCAATATTTTTATATTCCTTGTCTTTTAACTTTTCTTAACCTGTTCTCATCTTTCAACTGGTTCTACTGTCATTTCTTTTACCCCTGCTTAACTGTTTTTTACCTTATCCGTTTGTAATGCCTGTATGTACTGGGGTAATTAGGTGCCATTGGCACCTATTTTAGTTTATTCTCCTTACATATTCTGTTTGTTTTTTGTTCTGTTTGTGAAGCACTTTGGTGCAAAACTTGTTTTTTTTTTTAAAGTGCTATATATAAATAAACTTGAAACTTGACATGCAATCTTACTACTACATACAGGTCTACTTGAACAAAAGACAGGAGCATACAATAAAACTAGGTGAGGAAACATGGAAAATAATTACGATTCCACAGAGGACTAACTTCTTCACTCTTTCTCAGCCCGTCTTTCTTCTTCTAGTTCTTGTGGCATGTATTGTCTCTCTCTCTCTCTCTCTCTCTCTCTCTCTCTCTCTCTCTCTCTCTCTCTCTCTCTCTCTCTCTCTCTTTCTCTTGCGTGCACACACACACACACACACACACACAGAGTAATGAGTCTTACATGATTACTGTCTCACAAGCCCACATGAATAATTGGTAGGGGCAGTAACATACTCACTCACAGAGACACAAACAAATTCAAGCATAATTAAACTATCAGTATTCTCAGTATGGAAGCGCAATATACATTGATGAGCCAAAACATTATCACCACCTGCCTAATATGCTGTTGGTCCTCCATGTGCTGCCAAAACAGCACCAACCTGCCAAGGCATGGACCCTACGAGACCCCTGTAGGTGTCCTGTGGTATTTGGCACCAAAACGTTAGCGGCAGATACCTCAAGTTCTGTAAGTAGTCCAATATCACAAATTACAAATTTGTCTCAGTGGGCTTTACAGCAACACAACATTCTGTCCTTACACCCTCTGATCGGATAAGGAACAACTCCCTAAAAAAAACCTTTTAACAGGGAGAAAAAAATAGGAAGAAACCTCAGGGAGCGCAACAGAGGAGGGATCTCTCTCCCAAGAAGGACAATGCGCAGTGGATGTTGTGGTTACACAATTTACAGAATACAACATTGAAAGAGGATAAACTGCATTTTAATGGACTTATAAAATTTATGAAGAACATGATGCGCAGGTTGCCAAGCAGTGTCATCATGGATTTAGGAGTCGCTCAGGTCTTTACTCCTGCTCATTTCTCCTGCATCCAACATGTTGATTAGGAGAACTGATTGTTCGCTTACCATCTAATCTACCCAGACCTTGACATATACCTTTGTTTGGAGATGATCAACATTATTCAGTTCACCTGTGAGTGGTCAAATGTTATGACTCATCAATGTATCACTGGTTGGTAGAGGACATGCTTTGGGGGCAATCCCAATCCCCACAACGGCTTTTGCATTCTCAATGGGCTATTTCCAATGTTAGCTGAATGACTCATCCTCTTCATATGCCGGCCCTCACACTCAGTCATTCACTGTTTGCCTTTTGTGTCGTACGACTGGGCATCCTTTTTCATTTTACGTCTCCATGTGAACCATGTTGTGATAAACAAGCAATATATAACTGCAGAAAGTATGGATACATTTGTATGTTGTCACATCTTCTAATGTGGTTCAGTTTTCAATAATGTGTTTTCCACAGCAAGTATGTGTAGTCTGTGCTTCTTCCCCATTGATTGTGTGTGTGTGTGTGCAAGAGAGACAGACAGACAGAGAGACGGAGACAAAGAGATGGAGTAGAGGAGGTAGGTTGCAAGGGTCTGAAGACAGGATGTTGTATTGCTGTAAATCCCACTGAGGCAAATTTGTAATTTGTGATGATGGGCTGTACAAATAAAATTGACTTGACTAGGTTTTGTTTGTTTTGGCTCATCACCCTCCCCTCTCATCTTCTCTCCTCTCGTCTCCTCTCCTCTCCTCTCCTCCCCGTCATTATTTTTTTCTTATCACCTGTCCCACAACACAAAATTACCATTCTCTATTGACTTTCCCATCATTTACTTCCTTTTCTCTCCACTCTGTCCTCCTTTCTTTTTCGCTTTCTCATCCTCTCCTTTCTGTAACAGTGAAAGTGCCTCAGTGTTCAAAATACATGTTACATCAATTAAGGCTATCCCACCACTGCAGCAATTTGTACTGTACAGTGTGTGTGTGTGTGTGTGTGTGTGCAGTTTAGTGAGTATGCGTCACTGTGACTGTGATTTCTAAAGCGCATGCGTGCCAGTGTGTCCACCACATACAGTGATGTATTCCCTTCTCCCCCTCTGAATCGACATCCCTGTAGAATGTATAGAATTACATTACAACCTCTTGTAAAACGAATCCAGTGCGAATAGGGCTTAGAGCATCTCTCAAACCTGTCACGATACCATACATCGATACGATACGTCACATTATCAAGATCAGGTTTACAAAGGTATTTGAGTCTTCAATAGCATTAGTTTGCTTTAGTACTTTCTCACTCCTGTGTGTGTGTGTGTGTGTGTGTGTGTGTGTGTGTGTGTGTGTGTGTGTGTGTGTGTGTGTTCTCCTGGATGTACACCTTGCCGTGGCGGAGAAGCTTGCGTGTACCAGTGATCCCAAGCGTTATGCCATCCGGAGCTTGGCTGCTGGAAGGGTCACCCAAGGGAGAACTTCCAGACAAAGCGCAATCCAACAAAGACCTCAACGGCAGAACTGGTGGAAGATGTCTCCAGGTCACAACAGCAGTGAAGGCAGATGAAGGCTGAAACAGAGGGTGGTCCACAATCACCTTGGTTCTCCATGCCATAGGACTCTGGCCACCCAGTGCCGGGGGTGTTGGCTCGGGGATGAATAAAGTATTTCTGATTCTGATTCTGACCGTGTGGTGGCTGCAGGTGCATTAGCCACTCCACGTGAAAAGCTGTCACGCACAGGCATCCTCCCATTATGCAGCTTCAGGGTCGACCTCTACGGCCACCTGAAGACCCAGAGGGACCGAGAGGGAGGACGGTCATATTAGACCTCGAGTGACTGCCGATGATGATGATGATGGTGTGTGTGTGTGTTTTAGTGAATGTCAACAGACTGTGAAACACTCACACAGTTTGTACCTTCATACCAACACACCTTTCAATCTGATTAATTCAATGCACTCTTCAATGCCTCAGTTCTGTCTCCATGTCACTTTGTCCATCCTAGGTTGCTAGTTTTACTTTGTTCTTTTCTTCACCCTGTGCCTTTTTTTTCGTTTTCATTTTTTTAAAAATTTTATTTATTAATATTATTTTATTTTGTTGTATTATTATTTTATTTTGTTTAAAAGACGATTTGTATTTATCTAGCTTTCCTAATTTGGAAGCTGTTAGGCAGCCATGCCTCCCTGCCTTCACTGATGTCTGTTCCTTTTCTAGAACATTCACTTTTTTACACAAAGATGAAGTGAAACAGAAGTATGGGAAAAAGAAACAAAACCTGGATTTTCTTTCTTGGTTTGTTAGCATTCTATTTATTTGCTCCAAAGAGTATCTCAATGTAATGATTATTATTATTATTATTATTATCTCATCTCATCTCATCTTCAGCCGCTTTTCCGGGGTCAAATAGCGGTGGCAGCAAGCTAAGTAGGGCACTCCAGACGTCCCTCTCCCCAGCAACGCCCTCCAGCTCCTCCTGGGGGATCTCAAGGCGTTCTCAGGCCAGATTGGACATTTAGTTCCTCCAGTGCATTCTGGGTCTACCCTGGGTCTCCTCCCAGTTGGCTGTGCCTGGTAAGCCTCCAAAGGAAGGCGCCCAGGAGGCATCCTAATCAGATGCCCGAACCATCTCAACTGGCTCCTTTCGATGCAAAGGAGCAGCAGCTCTACTCCAAGCTCCTTCCAGATGTCTGAGCTCCTCACCCTATCTCTAAGGCTGAGCTCAGACACCCTATGGAGGAAACTCATTTCAGCCGCTTGTATTCACGATCTCACCCTTTTGGTCACTACCCAAAGCTCATGACCATAGGTGAGGATTGGAACAAAGATTGCCTGGTAAATGGAGAGCTATGCCTCCCGGCTCATCTCCTTCTCCACCATAGTGGTCCAGTACAACGTCCACATTACTGCTGATGCTGCACCAATCCGCCTGTCAATCTCCCACTCCATCCTACCCTCACTTGTGAAAAGGACCCCGAGATACTTGAACTCTTTCACTTGAGGCAACAACTCATCCTCAACCCGGAGGGAGCAATCCACCATTTTCGGTAGAGAACCGTGGCCTCAGACTTGGAGGTGCTGACTGTCATCCCAGCCATTTCACACTCAACTGCAAACTGCCCCAGTGCACGCTGGAGGTCGTGTTCTGATGAAGCCAACAAAACCACATCATCTGCGAAGAGCAGAGATGCAACTCTGAGGTTCCCAAAATGGACACACTCCTTACCTTGGCTGTGCCTTGAGATCCTGTCCATGAATATCACAAACAGAATCGGAGACAAGGGACAACCTTGGCGGAGTCCGACACCCACCAAAAACGTGTTTGACTTTGTGCCAAGAATGCGGACACAGCTCTCAATTTGGTTATATAAAGACTGGATGGCTTGGAGCAATGGCCTCGGTACCCCATACTCCCGCAGTACCCTCCACAGAGTGCCCCGGAGTACATGGTCGTAAGCCTTCTCCAAGTCCACAAAACACATGTAGACTGGCTGGTCAAACTCCCATGCCCCCCTCAGCACTTCCGCAAGGGTAAAGAGTTGGTCAATCTGTAATGAACTTTGGGTTATTATTATTATTATTATTATTATTAATGATATTATTATTATTATTATTATACAAATTTCCTTTAACTTCATGCCATAATAAAACATAACAACCAGGCCCATTCCTTGGGCCTAGGGATAGAATTAGGTAGAAGTTTATTTGATGGATAGTGCCTTTCTTAGGATGTGAGCTGTTCCAAGTAGTGCAATCTTCTGTCGTTCTTGTATCCTGATGTAACCCGGGATCCGTTGGGTGTATTTCTCTATCCCTTTTTTTTTACAAGTCCCAGGGCTCCTATCACTACTGGTATTGTTGTGGTTTTCATTCCCCACATTTGTTCAATCTTGATTTCAAGGTCTTTATATGTCGACAGTTTTTCAGGTACTGTTACTGAGGTGTTCTTTTCAGTCGGGATGGACATGTCAGTGAGTAGGTAGCTTTTTCTTTATTGTTCTTGATGATGATGTCTGGTCTGTTGGCCTTTATCTCACAATCTGTCTGTATTGGCATGTCCCATAAGATTGTGATGTCGTCTTTTTCTGTTACTGTTTGGGGCTCGTGCTCGTACCATTTTTCTTTTGTGTTGATGTTGAATTCTTTGCAGATGTTCCAGTGCAGGTATGTGGCGGCCTTGTTGTGTCTTTGTATGTATTCAGTTTTGGCCAGCTCAGGGCACCTTGCCACGATATGGTCAATGGTTTCCTGGAATTGACCACATATGCTGCACGCTGGGTCTGTGCCATCCTTGAGGATTTTGCTCCGGTAGTAATTGGTCTTGATGGCCTGGTCTTGGGCAGCGATGATAAAGCCCTCTGTTTCGGACTTTGGCCCAGCTGTTTTGAGCCATTGGTTGGTCATATGTTGGTCTACATCTTTCTCACCTACTCTTTTTGGGTATTGCCCGTGCATTTGTTTCCCCTTCCCATTTTTTTTCATTTGTTCTTGGGCGTGACACTTTGCTTTTTGTTTGACTTTTCGGGCGTGGATGGTTGGAGCTTCATTTTCAGGTTGTGGTGTTTCAGGGAGGTTGAGCTCTCTTCTGAACATTACGGCTTGGTTAGCTACGGAGTACTTTTTGTTTTGTTTTTCATGCTCTCTAGCAATCATGAGAAGGGGGTCATTTTTGGTATTAATGTAAGTATCTAGGCCTATTGTTGTTTTGTAGGCAGTTTCCAGTTGGATTAGACCCCTGCCACCCTCGTTTCTGGGGAGGTACAATCTATCCACATCTGATTTTGGGTGGTGCATCCTCTCTAAGGTGAGTTTTTCTCTTGTTTTTCTATCTGGTTTCCCGATCTCTTATAGTTTCCAGTCGATGATGTTGAAGCTGTAAGTTACGACTGGTGTAGCCAGGGTGTTGATGGCTTCCATTCAGTTGGATGCATTGAGTTCGGATTTTATTACCATTCATAGTCTTCGGTAGTATTCCTTTCTGATCTTTTCTTTCCTTTTGGCATGTTGTATCCTATCCCCTTCATTCACTCCCAGGTATTTGTATGTGCCTTCTTGTTCTAGGTCTTGGATGGTGGTGTCTAGGTCAATTTGAATGTTTTCAGTGGTGGTAAGTTTTCCTTTTTTGAATGTAGCTTTGGCACATTTGTCTAGTCCGAACTCCATTTTGATGTTGTCACTCAAGCCTTTTACGATGGTCAAAAGGCCAGTTTGTTCTTGGTCATTTGTGGTAAAGGTTTTCAGGTCATCCATGTGGACTAGATGGTTAATAGTGCATGAACCTGTAGTATAACATAGCTGGTGTTGTTCAGGAGGGAGGATAGTGGAATAAGAGCTATGCAAAAGAGGAGAGGAGAAAGTCGCCTTGAAATATGCCACTATTGATGTTGATCTGCCTTGAATGTAGCGTCCTATCTGTGTATTTTAGAACAAGAGTTGTTTTCCACTGGTCCATATTTGCTGTTAGGAACTGGATTAGGATTGGTGATATTTTGTAGATGTCAAGACATTTTAGTATCCAGTCATGGGGTACGGCTTCAAACACCTTCTTATAGTCTATCCAGGCTGTTGTCAGATTTTTCTTCCTCGTTTTTACTTCCTTAATGATGGCCTTGTTTATTACAAGCTGGTCTTTGCAGATATAGCTCCCTTTTCGACACCCTTTTTGTTCTATGGGAAGTAGGTTGTTTTCTTCCAGGTGTTTGTAAACTCTCCCGGTGATGATGGATGTTCAAATCTTGTAGGTTGTAGAGAGACGTGATGGGACGATAGTTTTTAGGGTTTTCTGGTATCTTCTGTTTTGGAAAGTAGGTAGGTGGTACCAGTTGTGAGCCATTCAGGGCATGTTTCTGGGTTGCTGATGCATCCATTGTAGGCATTTGTCAGATCTTGGTGTAAAGTTGGTAAATTCTTGATCCAGAAGTTCGCTATCCCGTTATTACCAAGGGCTTTCTAGTTACTGGACTTCTGTATTGCTGTTTTTTTTCTTCTTCTAGGGTTATTTGTGGCAATTCTGTTGGTTGGTTTGGATGTTCTCTGTTTCTATTTGGCCGATCCATTCAGTGTTTTTTTGTTTTTGTTTTTTGGTAATTCTTTTGTTTTTCCCAGATGTTGCTCCAGAAGTTCTCTACTTCGTCAATTTTAGGAGGTTCTTTGACCTCAACGGACCTTTTCCCTAGTTCTCTGTAGAATTTCTTTGCGTTTTCTTTATAAGTTTTGTTCTGGTGGAAGAACTTTTGTCTCTTATCGAACCCTTTCACTCGTTGGGCTTTTGCTTGTAGTTGTTGCTTAAATTTTTCAATGGCTGTTAGTATTTGTTCTTTCTGTTTGATGTTGTGTTTCCTGATTAGTGCTCTTTTTCATTTTTCTTTGACTGGTTTCTCATTTTTAATCTCATTTAGTATAGTTATGTCTCCCCTAATTTTGCGTATTTCACTTTCAAATTTCTTTTTTCCATTTTGGTTGGTTAGCTTTTCTTGGTCTGTTCTTCCTCTTTTGTTTGATGCCCGGTGATTCAGTGATGGCAGAGGCAGTTGCATAGACAAGGTGGTTAATGTCTGTGAGGGACAGCACTTCTGGGAGTTGGTCTTTTATCTGGTTGATGACTATGTTTGCTTTTTCTATGGCTGATTTTGAGTGCTGATCACGTTTTATCTTTGGAATTGGTGGTCTCTCGCCTATTGGGGTTTCTTTGGCTATTTTGTATTTTCTGAGGATGCTTTCTTTCATTGTGCTCACTTTCTCATCTTGTTCATCTTTGTTCTGTGGTTTTTGGTCACCTGGCTTACCAGTTCTCTCATTTTTGTGATTCATATCTTCCTTTTGCTCCTCTGGATCTGCGCTTGTGTCCCTCTCGTCAGATTTCACATTCTCATCTCTCTGCTTTACTCCTGCTTGGATGGCCTGCAAATCCATTTCGGTTAGTCTTTTCTTATTGACAATATCATGGCAGACATTTGCAAGTTTGTTGGCATCTAGATTTAGCCTGTTTGCGGGGTTATTGGCACGCCAGATGTCATAGGTGCTTTGAATTACAGATGTTTTTGGGTTGAAAGAAGCAGTGTAGAAGGCTTCCATGACTTCTTTGTACTCTTCCCTAGACCATTTCTGTCGACTGGCTTTAGTGGGATTCGGTGTGGTGATCCTCATGTGCATTTTGGGTAGAGTTTGTTCCTGTAGCACACTTTTCGATCTCAGCCTGATTCCTCACTGAAGATCGTGGTCCTTGGTAACCTGCGCGACGACCGATGCTTTATGAATATCTGGTAATACAAGTTTCCATAATAAAAGTTTTAGTGAATTTTAGGTTGCACAACCACCAGTATTTTTTCAAGATACCAGCTCTAGGAGAGTTACTGACCAAGGTTAACGAGCCTTTCTTGCCCTTGAGGCAGGCTAACCCCCACCGGATGCCAACTCGGTACTTTAGAGCCTCGGGGCTTTTGTTTTTGTCAGATTGCCTTTGGCCGCTTGTATTGCTGGCTTGCCATACTTGCGTTGCCTGGTCCGTGCCACGTGGAGGAGGGGTTGAACTTCTATGGACATTATTATTATTATTATTATTATTAATCACTGCAGGGGGAAATCCCATGTACTGTGAAACAGAGAGAGAGAAATAGATGGATAGAGAGAGAAGGTAGAGGAAAATGTAATGATGTGTGAAGCAAAAGAATATTGGCAAAAACAAGCTGAACATAAGATACAGGAGGTTAAGAAAAGCAAGGCGGACTAAAGAAGTGATAGGAGTGAGAAAGAGAGAGAGAGAGAGAGAGAGAGAGAGAGAGAGAGAGAGAGAGAGAGAGAGAGAGAGAGAGAGAGAGAGAGAGAGAGAGAGAGAGGATACCTAATGGGAGGCACAGAAACTAAAATAGGAAGACACGAAGTGAGTGACTAAGAGAATGAGAGAAAGCAATAAAGTTGGAGAGAGAGTACCAGAGGGAGAATGGTGAGAAACTATTGGAAAGCCTCAACAAGCCAAGTTATTTGATGCCTCATAACAAGATGATTTAGATGGAATAGATAACGCGTAAGAACCTATCATTTTTTACGACTCATAAATGAAGCGGAGAGGAGATAAATCACTGAAAATCCATTAAAAAGAGTAGAAAACTTTTAATTTCATTGGAACTTCTCTAGATTACATCTGCACTCGTCTTAGTATTTCTCACACACTTTCCTTCCTTCGTCTCACTGTTACATACCTGGAGACGAGCAGATACAGAGACACACACACACAAACACAGCAAGAGCCCTTACGTGTGTGTGTGTGTGTGTGTGTGTGTGTGTGTGTGTGTGTGTGTGTGTCTGTGTGTCTGTGTGTTGAAATACATGTTCAGGAGTTTGGTTTTCCAGCATTCTTTCAGCAGCCCTTTTCTGAGTTCATTTCTGACCGCTCTGTTGTCTTACTATATTTTTCAACAGTTCTACCTGCTGAAGTAAAGAAATCTTGAGAGCAAGCCGGTGCTGATATATATCTAGAACGCGTAGAAGCAAGGTTCAAAGAATGATTAAGGTATTGGAAAGGAGAATTACATTAATCTAATTGTACTGTGAACTCCCTCTCTCTTGCTCTCTCTCTCTCGTTCCCTCTCTCTCTCTCTCTCTCTCTCTCACCTCCTCTCTCCACTTTACTCTCTCTCCTTGCATGCTGAAGTGCCAAATTGACATCAACCATACTAGAGGATCCATGTCTCTGTCCGCTGTCATAATTAGCAGCCCACCACAGGACACAGAGACCACTCAATAACTCTCCTATAAGCTATCGCAGAGGGAAACTCACCATGAACCAACCTGTTTTGATATAGGTACCAGATTCACAGCAAGACATGGGACCACCTGCCAAGCTTTCTAGGTTATCGTCACCGTTGATCACAGGAAGAAGCTGTAATCTCATCTCCACAATAAAACGGAAACTCTTACCCTCAGATTACAGTGGAGACGGACAATGACTTGAGTTGGGCAGTTTAAATCTTAAACCCTCTCCCCGAACTCCTGCCACACCGGAGGGTGCACTCCAATTATTGGGGTATCACATTGCACAGCCTCCCTGGGAAAGACCCAGGAGGAACAATTCGGATCTTCCGTTCTGGCCGAGGAACAGATCAACTCTTTACCCATGTGGAAGTGCTGAGGGAGGCATGGGAGTTCAACCAGCCAGTCTACATATATTTTGTGGACTTGGAGAAGACTTATGACCGTGTACCCCGGGGCACACTGTGGGGGGTACTACAGGAGTATGGGGTACTGGGGCAGTTGCTACAAGCCATCCAGTCCTTATATAACCAAAGTGAGAGCTGTGTCCGCATTCTCGGCACAAAGTCAAACACATTTTCGGTGGGTGTCAGACTCCGCCAAGGTTGTCCCTTGTCTCTGATTCTGTTTGTGATCTTCATGGACAGGATCTCAAGGCACAGCCAAGGTGAGGATTGTATCCATTTTGGGAACCTAAGAATTGCATCTCTGCTCTTCGCAGATGATGTGGTTTTGTTGGCTTCATCAGAACGCGACCTCCAGTGCACACTGGGCAGTTTGCAGCTGAGTGTGGAATGGCTGGGATGACAGTCAGCACCTCCAAGTCTGAGGCCACGGTTCTCTATCGGAAAATGGTGGATTGCTCCCTCTGGGTTGAAGATGAGTTGTTGCCTCAAGTGAAAGAGTTCAAGTATCTCGGGGTCTTGTTCACGAGTGAGGGTAGGATGGAGTGGGAGATTGACAGGCTGATTGATGCAGCATCAGCAGTGATGCAGACGTTGTACTGGACCGTTGTGGTAAAGAGGGAGCTGAGCCGGAAGGCAAATCTCTCAATTTACCAGTCAATTTTCATTCCAACCAGCACCTATGGTCATGAGCTTTGGGTAGTGACTGAAAGGGTGAGATTGCGGATACAAATGGCTGAAATGAGTTTCCTTCATAGGGTGTCTGGGCTCAGCCTTAGAGATAGGGTGAGGAGCTCGGACATCCGTAGGGAGCTCGGAGTAGAGCCGCTGCTCCTTCATGTTGAAAGGAGCCAGTTGAGATGGTTCAGGCATCTGATTAGGGTGTCTCCTGGGAGCCTTAGTTTGGAGGTTTTCACGTCCAACTGGGAGGAGACCCCGGGGTAGACCCAGAACTCGCTGGAGGGTCTACCTGTCCAATCTGGCCTGGCAACACCTTGGGATCCTCCAGGAGGGCGTTGCTGGGAGAGGGACGTCTGGAGTGTCCTACTTGCTGCCATCGCAACCCGATGCCGGAGAAGCGGCTGATGATGAGATGAGATGAAACCATCCCCCTCTCTTTTCTCTCTCTCTCTCTCTCTCTCTCTCTCTCTCTCTCTCTCTCTCTCTCTCTCTCTCTCTCTCTCTCTCTCTCTCTCTCTCGCTCTCTCTCTCTCTCTCTCTCTCTCTCTCTCGCTCTCTCTCTCTCTCTCTCTCTCTCTCTCTCTCCCCTCTGTCACTCACTCTCAGTCACGCGCAAAACTCGGTTATCTTCACTCACAAATTGTGTCTCTCCTTGTCTCTGTACGTGTCCGAATTAATACAAATTAACAGTTTGACGATTTAGCTATCCACCCAATATTTCTCAGTATTTCTCAGCAGACAATTTTACGAACAATGATCTGCTTCCCATAACTGTATATTGATTGAAATATCAATTTAAGGTTTTAAGGGCATTCCTGCCATGTACATGTAACTATACTGTCATTTAGCGACCATGGGTGGTTAAGTATTTCTAGTCAAACTGTATTCCGTTATTTTGTTATTTTATCCATTATTTTCTTTTTCATGTTATTTGATTGATGTAGCTTTAAAGTCATCTCATATAAGCTAGTATTTTTATCAGATGATAATCAAGTTGTTAGTTAACTTCTGTCCATATACTAACAGTATAGAAACTCGTCCTACTAGTTCAATTCAATTCAATTCAATTTTATTGTCATTAAAAACAATGTGCAGGCACATGTTAAAAATTAAATGAGGGCTGTGGCTTCACCAAACAGTGCAAGACAGACACAGACAAACACAGCAAACACAGTATAAGATATACACACATGAAGACCAAAAGCTAAAAATAAGTTAAAAAAGAGCTGGAGTGCAAAATATTTAAAAATATCTACAGGCATTCAGTGGGTAGCCAGGTTCAGGTGGGCAACGGCTTGTGGAAAGAAACTGTTTTTGAGCCTGGTAGTGCAGGCTCTGAGGCTCCTGTAGCGCCTCCCAGAGCACAGGGGGGAGAACAGTCCATGGTTGGGGTGGGTCGGATCTCTGCTGATGCTCAGACCCCTTCGAAGGCAGCGTTTGTGATAAATGTCTTTCATGGCTGGGAGCTGGGTACCGGTGATATGCTGGGCCGCCTTGACGATCCGCTGCAGAGCTTTCTGGTCTACTGAGGTGCAGTTGCCGTACCGCACTGAGATGCAGATGGTCAGGATGCTCTCTATGGTGCAGTGATAGAAGTTGGTGAGAATTTTGGGGGGTAGACGGGGCGCTCCTCAGCCTCCTCAGGAAATGCAGGCGCTGTTGGGCCTTTTTCACAAGGGCCTGGGTGTTTAATGTCCACGAAAGGTCCTCGCTGATGTGGACTCCAAGGAATTTAAAGCTGGAAACGTGCTCCACTTCCACCCCATTGATGTGTATGGGGGAGTGGCTGCAGCTTCTAGACCTCCTGAAGTCCACACTCAGCTCCTTTGTCTTCTGCACATTAAGGACAAGATTGTTGGTAGTACACCATGATGTGAGGTGCTCAATCTCGTCTCTGTAGGCCATCTTGTCATTGTTGGTGATACGGCCAATGACTGTGGTGTCATCTGCAAACTTAACTATAAAATTTGAGGGGTGAGTTGGCAGGCAGTCGTGGCTGAAGAGGGAGAAAAGGAGGGGGCTCAGAACACAGCCTTGAGGGGCACCTGTGCTGAGGGTCAGGGAGGAGGAGGAGTGGTCACCTAACCTAACAGACTGAGGTCTGTTGGTCAGGAAGTCCAGGATCCAGTTACAGAAGGAGGGGTTGAGGCAAGGGAGAGGAGTTTGGTGGTTATTTAGTTACTTATGAATATAATTTTGGATGAGTATTTAATGTAACAGGATGAATCTTCTTCGTTCAGCTTGTTCCCTGTTTCTCAGGGGTCGCCACAGCGGATTGTTATTTCCATTTGTACCCTGTGAGGGCACAGCACCAATGGTGGCCATTGTTAACCTGGGCCTCAGCCATCCCCTATGGAGCCTCGACTGATCTGGTATGGTCTTGTCAAGCCGCATATGATGATTAATGTTGTATAATGTGTTCTCTTGGTGTTTTATCCCGTATACTGTAATATATGCTCCAGATTTAGAACCACCACTGATTGACCATGGTTTCAAGATGGGAATGTGATAGTTGTGCGTATAGTCCAAATTAAATAATCCTCTTTCCTAAAATCATGGAATCAGTGAGGTGGTTTATCCCAACTCCAGCACGGAAATCAGCAATCCCACCTCTGATAATCTGGTGGCTTAGTGAAATGATCGTTACGGAGCGGATAAAAGTGCCATTTTTGGTAGGATGGTTCCTTAGGGTCAGTTATTGGATTTTAGGGTAGGAGCCCCTGGAAAATCTCAATTTAAAATATCAAATTGCAACACTGTCAATGTCAATGAAGTATCTGAAAAACCGCCTAGTATTTTTCAGACAATATGCATCATAAAATCATCAAGTCACTTCCAAATGTGATAAAGTTGGCCAACTTTTACAGAAATAAAGTCCCCAAACATTAAGTATTATCAACAACACATTTAATGCAATGATGAATACAGATGAACATGCATCTTAATGTGAAAACATGGGGTAGAGGAAGTGAGTTACTGTTTATTGTGTTTATCTGTTACAGTTGCATTTGCAAAGATGTGAGCAGTCCAAATTTCCTGTGCTGCATTTGCAAGAGCTACAATCCCCTTTACATGAGCATCTGATGAGCTGTCTGCAAGCTCTGGAGACCTCAGGAATTGTTAGCCAGACTGGCACCCATGATCCCGATTCCTTGGTCCATCCGTAGCTCTCTGGAGAAGGAATGGCTTGGTGGGTTTGTGTACTGGTGGTCCAGATGCCTGCTTGGTAGACTGCCCGTTTCACGTGCTGGAGGAGTGCATTCTGGGTAGGAGGTAGTTTCTCCATTGTTCTATTTTCTTCACAGAAGAGTTCTTTTCTTTTTTGGTTAATTGAGTTCAAAGGACTGGATTTGTCATACAGGATGACAGTCAATCTTTCAAGCTCACTGAACTGCTGGCTATCTACGTTTAGTTGCTGGAAGGGATTCTTTGCCAGGTCGATGAATGTTTCTGTGGCAGCATCATAGGCTTGCCCGGCCCGCCAAGTTGACTTTTTACCTTTTCCATTGAAGGCAGATGTTGTGTCACAGCCGGAATATGCATGAAACATAGGCAGAGCTCTGGATTTAGGTTCCCCCAGGCTTTTGCACATGCTGTTGATGTGGTAAAATCTGTACTTTTTGCCCGTCCCAAAAGCCAACCAGATGTCAGTCAGGGGTTGAATTACCTAGTGTCAGCCTCCTCATGATTGCAAGAGTTCATTGTGCTACTGGAACCAAAAGACGACACAGCTTGCCCTGATGTGACATGCAAAGCTTTGGTTTGTGGCCAGCTGAACAGTTCAATCTTGGATGTCAAAAAGTCAAACAGCTCCTTCTTATTGCTTGGATCACGGAGAAAATCCATCCAATTTCCAGGCAGCTTTGTCGGGCCTGACACTTTTCTGCGAACACCTTGTCCTCTCTTTTCGCGGGTGGACTCCTTCAAACTGTCTGGGATGTATGTGTCCCATACAATATCCAGCCGCTTGGTATTATGTAGCTACTTCTGTAAGTAAGGGATGAAAACCTCCTCTGCATAGGTATCAAATGTGGTCATTCTCACAGTGGGCAGGCAGTGGACAATGACTGCTCCATCAAGGACTTTGCAGTCATAGGTTGAGGGTGGCTCTGGTTGCCCTGGGTGCTCAAGACATTGCAGCAGGTCAGATTTGGTGCCGGTCAGATGAAGTTTCCCAAAGTCTGAGAGGGAAGGAGGGAAGGACTGTACCTCATGTGCGAAGAATTCATCCAAGTTACTCTCACGGCTTTGCATAGCTATATATAGCTGGCCAAAGAGTGCCACGTTGTTCTGAGGCACTTTGATCTTTTTCCCATGTTTCGCCATTGTCTTGCGTTGAGGTTGCCTGAAGAGTGCCAAGGCATTCCTCTTGATTGGATCATGGATGGAGCATGTCCGTTCTTCAAGCACCTTCTTGACAAACTCCTGATATTGTCTCTTTCCTGTCTCTTCCAAGATGAGTACTGTATTCACGACGGATTTATCTGTGCAGTTCCGGCTGTCAAGAGTCACAAGATCTTTGAAATCATCCAAGAAAGGATTTCCCATTCTTTTCATGGTTTCAGATAGACTTTTGACTTGTCTCTGGAAGGTCTTCTGCGTTGCAAGACCCTGCTCGTGGTGGTGGAAGTTCTCTTCATTATCTTCTTTGAGATATCCATCTTCAAATTCCCTTAGCAATCTTGCCAACTCTGGGCCACACAACTCTGGGCCACACAACAACAACAACACAACAACTATTCCAGATTGCACCAGCTAACATTTTTGACAAGCCCTAGCTAGTTGCTAGCTGAAAAACAGACCTCTGTGCTAGCATTAGCTGTTTAATGGAGATAGCTTAGCTAATCATCTTTACTTCCATATGCTCATTTAGCAACATACAGCACATTTTCATTGATTATTATTATGATTTTTACCTGAATTTCACTTGTTTGGTTGCAGCTCTGTGTGAGACTGTGTTGCATTGAGACAATGCTGATATGTGATGAGTTATGGAGGGAAACTCATTTTGACAGTTGAGCTTATTTTGTGTAGCGCCATCTGGTGGTCTGAATGTATAGTGACACAGTATTTTTATATTTGAACAACTTGATGCTAAAATCTAAAACAAAAATTAAAGAGATAACACTCTCCATGATGAACAGGGCATTTTTCTCACTTTTTTTGAATTTCCGCCTATTGTGTGCAGGGCTATATGGAAGATGTACAGGCACCAGGTGTCTTTGTACTCCATTTTACACATCCTTGGGGGGGGGGGTTAATAATCAGGGGACAATTAAAAATCAGTTTCAACTTCTTTTGTGTGCAATAAATAACAATTTATCATCAATGTCCTCTTTATGACTCAGAAAAAATATTTTTTTGAATACAAGAAAAACTTTTGTGTTCTGTATGGGTATTTTCAATATTTTTGTGGGGCTCCTACCCTAAAATCCTTTAGTTGGTCCTAGAGAAGCCTCGCTTTTATCCGCTCCGTAACGGTACGCCCTAATATGTGTGCTAACCCTCTGGACTATGAAATGCCCGTCAGATGGACCATAAAAAGGTGAATTGGCCTTTGTAAAAATAATAAATAAAACACACTTGAGACTCTTTCGGCTCTTACAATTCTTGACACTCTTCAGACTCTTGACCTTTTCTTGTGCGCTTCTAAAGTCTTCTCCTTTCTCAACATTCTAAAAAGTTTTTTTCGTCTTAATTTCTAAACAGTTTTTTGTCTTGAGTCTCTTCCCTTTTTTAAGTTTTTCTTAGAGCAGTTTCCTAATTTGATTTTTCTTGTATGCCTAGTATTTCTGCACTTTTCCCTCACCAAGGTACACGCATGTCAATTTCATTTTTTAAACAACTCTCTGCCTAGTATCTTTTTACAACTGAGTAAGCCAAGTTCTGATAAATTTTTGTACTACAAAGAAGCCAGCCAATTAAATTATTTTAAGATTATTTTTACTGAGTCGGATCAATTAAAGTCAGTCTAGCAGATTATTATTGACTTTCGCCCAGATGCCGAGAATCTCCTTTTCACAGGAGCTACAAGACTTTCCTCGACTTCTAGTGTCTGACTGTCACCAGGGAACCCAGCTAGTTTTGCCCAGGGTATGCTACATATAACCTGTAGTGGGAAATCAGCTGAGAACCCCCACAGCCAGACATCATCGCCAGGCCACCTCGCCTCCCATGTGAGTCCATTCTCGCATGGACATCGATAATAAGCCTGCATCTTCCACTCGGACTAAATTATCTCTACAACTATGCTTCATCTCAAGTAGGCTAGAGTAACTTCTGCTGCCTTTGATAAGAGTTGATGTCGAATAATCCTTGTCCTAAGCCTTCGAAATATACTGATAATTTTATAGCGCCCCACCCTCCCTATTAGATTTGAAAAATCACATACCAAACAGTGATGATCTCTGTTGTTTTGTCATTTGAAAAGGGTTATTTCATTTATCTATTTGATTCTGATTTTCTATGTATTCATTTATTATATTGTTGGTAGACATTTAGCTCTTAATATACAGTGCATCCGGAAAGCATTCACACCCCTTCACTTTCCCCACATTTTGTTATGTTACAGCCTTATTCCAAAATGGATTAAATTCCCTTTTTTTCTCATCAATCTACACACAATACCCCATAATAACAAAGTGAAAAAGGTTTTGTAGAAATTTTTGCAAATTTATTAAAAATAAAATACTGAAATATTGCATGTACATAAGTATTCACACCCTTTGCTATGACACTCAAAATTGAGCTCAGGTTCATCCTGTTTCCACTCATCATCCTTGAGATGTTTCTACATCTTGATTGGAGTCCACCTGTAGTAAATTCAATTGATTGGACATGATTTGGAAAGGCACACACCTGTCTATATAAGGTCCCACTATTGACAGTGCATGTCAGAGCAGAAACCAAGCCATGAAGTCAAAGGAATTGTCTGTGGACCTCCGAGACAGGATTGTATTGAGGCACAGATCTGAGGAAGGGTACAAAAACATTTCTACAGCTTTGAAGGTCCCGAAGAGCACAGTGGTCTCCATCATTCGTAAATGGAAGAGGTTTGGATCCACCAGGACTCTTCCTAGACCTGGCCGCCCAGCCAAACCGAGCAATCGGGGGAGAAGGGCCTTGGTCAGGGAGGTGACCAAGAACCTGATGGTCACTCTGACAGAGCTCCAGCGTTCCTCTGTGGAGATGAGAGAACCTTCCAGAAGTACAACCATCTCTGCAGCACTCCACCAATCAGGCCTTTATGGTAGAGGGGCCAGACGGAAGCCTCTGCTTGGTAAAAGGCACATGACAGCCCGCTTGGAATTTGCCAGAAAGCACCTAAGGGACTCTCAGACCATGAGGTACAAGATTCTCTGGTCTGATGAAACCAAGATTGAACTCTTTGGCCTGAATGCCAAACGTCACGTCTGGAGGAAACCAGGCAAAGTACAGAGAGATCCTTGATGAAAACCTGCTCCAGGGCGCTCAGGACCTCAGACTGGGGCGAAGGTTTACCTTTCAACACGACAATGACCCTAAGCACACAGCCAAGACAACGAAGGAGCGGCTCCGGGACAAGTCTGTGAATGTCCTTGAGTGGCCCAGCCAGAGCTCAGAGTTGAACCCCATTGAACATCTCTGGAAAGACCTGAAAATAGCTGTGCAGCGACATTCCCCATCTAACCTTACAGAGCTCGAGAGGATCTGCAGAGAAGAATGGGAGAAATACCCCAAGTATAGTTGTGCCAAGCTTGTAGCTTCATACCCAAGAAGACTTGAGGCTGTAATGGCTGCCAAGGGTGCCTCAACCAAGTACTGAGTAAAGGGTGTGAATACTTATGTACATGCAATATTTCAGTTTTTTATTTTTAATAAATTTCAAAAATTTCTACAAAGCCTTTTTCGCTTTGTTATTATGGGGTATTGTAGATTGATGTGGAAAAAAAAGGAATTTAATCAATTTTTGAATAAGGCTGTAACATGACAAAATGTGGGGAAAGTGAAGGGGTGTGAATACTTTCCGGGTGCACTGTATGTCTCTACTATTGAAAGTTGTTGCCTGTGTGTTTCTCTAAAGCAA
Organism: Lampris incognitus; assembly: GCF_029633865.1. Classification (NCBI taxonomy): domain Eukaryota; kingdom Metazoa; phylum Chordata; class Actinopteri; order Lampriformes; family Lampridae; genus Lampris; species Lampris incognitus. The sequence continues at coordinate 27,483,706 of NC_079211.1, read as the reverse complement.
AGATAGAAATCCCTGTAATCGAGAATTTATACCTTCAGATCTGAAACTGATTAATTTGGTTTATCTTGAATTCCTATGAAAGCAAGTGGTGCCTCTGAATTTATAAAAAGAGAATAATCATAATGTAGCCATGTATTGCTACATAATTAAGGAAAACAAAAACTATGAAATAGAGATAACTGCGAAAAACACAAAAACTATGAAATAAAAATGAACCGAAGAAGTTATGGGAAATTCTGAAAGAAAACTCATTGCAGGGTTAAAGCCAACAGTGACAGCCCCAATACTGACTTTGATTTTGAAGAAAAAAATGAAATTTGATGATATACCTGTACTGACAATACAATACATTATTTTCCTCGGTAACCAGCAAGCTAGTTGATGTATGGAGATGAATTTATTCAGAGGTTTTATTTTGACCAAAGGTTACAGGCCAATTCTTTTCCATTAGGTTTAGTGTCAGTCGAGAAGGTAGGATAGATGTTGGCTGAGCATAGTGTAATAGAAGCTACTTGCCTGGACAATATTGCTGCTACATTTTTAAGAGCTGGAGCTCAGGAAAAGGTTATGTGTGTCACTCAACTAATTAACCTCTCCCTGGAGCAAGGTGTTGTTCCAAGGGATACCAAACATGCAAAGGTTATTGCCTTGTATAAAAAATAAAAGGAACAAATCTAATCCAGGCAATTGGCGGCCAGTATCCATTTCATAAAAAACATCTAAGAATTTAGAAAAGGTAGTACATGAACAGACCTTGGAATTTGTAAGCAAGGAATATCTCCTCTTCAAATTCCAGTCAGGGTTTCAAAAGTCATTTTCTACAGAAACACACCTCCTTTATTGATTTCAATAGAAAGGGGGTGGCTGCAGGGAAACTGGAATAATCTTACTTGAACTTTAAAAAGCATTTGGCTCAGTAAACCAGTCTACTGCTTAGTAAGTTGAAGGCCCTGGGTCTGAACGCTATAGCTGTTAAGTGGATTGCTTCATATTTTACAAATAGGCACCAGCGAGTTGAGGTCAGTGGTTTCGTATTGGAATTCAAACCAATAGTCTGCAGTGTGCCGCAAGGAAGCACCTTAGGTCCATTGCAATTTTTTTGGATTTTTCCCCCCTTTTCTCCCCAATTATATCCGGCCCATTACCCCACTCTTCTGAGCCGTCCCGGTCACTGCTCCACCCCCTCTGCCGATCTTGGGAAGGCTACAGACTACCACATGCCTCCTCCGATACATGTGGAGTCACCAGCCGCTTCTTTTCACCTGACAGTGAGGAGTTTTGCCAGGGGGACATAGTGTGTGGGAGGATCACATGATTCCCCCTAGTTTCTCCTCCCTCATTTTAAAGAAAAAATGAAAATTGATTATATGCTCGCACTGACAGTACAATACATTCTTTTTCTCAGTAACCAGCAAGTTAGTTGATGTGTGGAGATGAATTTATTCAGAGGTTTTATTTTGACATCTGAACAGGTACCCGGCCAACTAGAGGATGTGCTAGTGCAGCGACCAGGACACATACCCATATCCGGCTTCCCGTCCACAGACATGACCAATTGTGTCCACAGGGATGCCCGACCAAATCAGAGGAAACAAAGGGATTCGAACTGATGATCTCCATGCTGGCACGTAATTGAATAGACCGCCACACCACCCGGATGCCCCACACTGTGATTTTTATTATTCATGAATGATCAAAGAAAGTTGAATCAGTTCATTTCGACAAAACATCACTCATCCAAGTGACCTCTTCAGTCTCAACTGACTGTGTGTATCCTGTAACCTTATAAACAGCATAACGACTGAAATCAATGATCGATTTCATATGCAAATTGGTGCGACAATTAACTAGAGTTACAATGGCCGTGTGTACTATTCACAGAGGATTGGGCAATAGTTGCAATCACAGCATCGTAAAATGGCAACAGATGTACTCTTAGCTCCCCACCTTGGTTCGAGGATGGTCATTCCCTCATCACATAGATGGCCTCTTTGACTCCCTGTTCATGAATGATATAAGCAATATATTTTCTTGTAATTTATCTTTATTTGGAGATAACACAACCATGCTCATCTCTCATAAGGACTCAAGTATGCTCCAAAGAATGTTAGGAGGGGAGATATCTAAGGTTAGTAATGACTGTTTGTCAATAGGCTCTCACTTCACCTAGGCAAAGTCTAAGCCCAGTCTAAAGAGAGCTCCTGGAACCAAGGTGGAGTTAGGGGCAGAGGTCAAAGCAGCCAAAACAACAGCAAAGTTTCAAACTTTCCCGGAGGCCAAGGGAAGCCAGGCTTTCTCTGTTCTTTCAGACTGTAGTTGTCGTTTTAGTAAAAACCCTTTCTTTAACAGTTTCAGTAATTTGCTGTTGTTGCCATCTCTTCCCCATTTCTCTTTAACAATTTTTATTGATTTTCACAATACGTTTTCATGCACATACACATGAATATATGTACATGGAACTACTACTACTACTACTTGTGGCTGCTCCCGTTAGGGGTCGCCACAGCAGATCATCCGTTTCCATTTCTTCCTGTCTTCTGCGTCTTCCTCTGTCACACCAGCCACCTGCATGTCTTCCTTCACCACATCCATAAACCTCCTCTTTGGCCTTACTCTTTTCCTCTTTCTTGGCAGCTCCATATTCAGTATCCTTCCCCCAATATATCCAGCATCTGTCTTCCACACATGTCCAAGCCATCTCAATCTTGCCTCTCTTGCTTTGTCTCCAAACCGTCCAACCTGAGCGGTCCCTCTAATATACTTGTTCCTAATCCTGTCCTTCTTCATTACTCCCAGTGAAAATCATATCTTCAACTTTGCCACCTCCAGCTCCGCCTCCTATCTTTTTGTCAGTGCCACTGTCTCCAAACCATATAACAAAGCAGGTCTCACAACCATCTCGTAAACCTTCCCTTTAACTCTTGCTGGTACCCTTCAGTCACAAATCACTCCTGACACTCTTCTGCACCTACTCCACCCTTCCTGCACTCTCTTCTTCACCTCTGTACTGCACTCCCCGTATGTAGTTCCATATATATATATATATATATAACTACATAGCCATAAATACATTATACCTAAACCATATACATAGATTAGTACACAGATTGCATATATATATTGCCATACATATTACTCATAATACACACATACATATAGAAGAGAGAAAAAAGGAAAATAAACAGGCAACAACAAAGGGGGAGGGAGGAGGGGGACCTCAATCTAACTCTAATCTCCCTTACTGAGTGGGATTTTTAAACTCTTGCAATACTTGAAAAAGGGGGTCCAAATCTTCATAAACTTTTGTATAGAGCTTTGACAGGTATATCTGATTTTCTCAAGTTTCAAAAACTGCATAATGTCTTTAATCCATGTAGAAAAATTAGGTGATGCCTGTTGCTTCCATGAGAGAACAATGAGACGTCTAGCAAGCAAGGAGGTAAATGCTATAATTACATGTGCTTTATCTTTAAGCGTATGGGTTTCTGCAGCAAAACCAAATAGGGCACATATCGGGTTAGGAGGAATGTCTTTTTGAAACATCTTGCTATAGGCATTAAAAATACTGGTCCAAAATTTGTTAAGGTTAGGGCATGACCAGACGATATGTGTGTGATCTGCTGATTGACTTTTACTGTGAGGACAGGAAGGGTCTGCATTAAGAAAAATTTTGGCCAGTCTAGCGTTGGTTAAATGTGCTCTCAAAAAGGTGTAAGGTGTCCTTGAGTGCTCTGAAAGGTGCCCGCAAAAAAAATGTATTATTATTATTATTATTATTATTATTAATACAACCTTTAGTTGTATTAAGCTGTGTCTTGCACATGGTGAGGAGGTATATGTATTAAGCCAAGTGCAGCCTCCCAGTCATCATCCGTCATGTCCCCTCCAAGGTCCGCCTTTCAAATTCTCCTAACGACTTGCAGTGAATAAGGGGAAATATTAATTATTCTGCCATAAAGAATTGATATTAAGCCTTTGCTGTATGGGTATGAAGAAAGAATATGATCGATTGTATTGTTTGCTGGCAAATTTGGAAAAGAAGTAATGTTTTTCTTGGTAAAGTGTCGGATTTAGAGACATCTGAAAAATTGAGATTTTGGCAGATCATACATTTGGGAAAGCTGTGCAAATGAACCGAATTTTCCATCAATGTATAAATTAGAAATTGACTTGATTCCCTTTGAGAACCAAACTTTAAAGGTAGAATAAGAGAGACAAGGCGGGAAGTTGTCATTATTTTGGATAGGGGCAAGTACTGATGCCGTATGCAACTTAAAATGTCTCCTAAATTGTGACCAAATTGTAACTGTTTGGCACACGATTGAGTTGGAAGAAAATTGGCTTTGAGGAGGGGGTGAGGAGGCACAAATTAAGGAGCATAAATGAAATGGGCTGGAAGCGTGTTCCATTTGTACCCATGTCTCACAGCTGTCTGTCACACATTCCCTCATCCAGAATAATATTTTCTTGATGTTACAAGCCCAATAGCAATAAATGAAATTAGGTAGAGCAAGGCCAGCAAGCTTTTTAGGTCTCTGCAGCACGCTTTCTCTTCGCCATTTCTAATTGAGTATTTTACAATGAATGAAACAGCGCCCCTCTAAATGTTAATGTGCTGAATGTCAGTCAATGTGAGTGGTGAAACATTCTATTGTACTCCTACTATAAATGTAGTCATGTCAAGTCTGCGAGGAGGCCAGGCCGGGGTTGGCGTCCTTTGGTGAAAAAAACTGAAGGATTAACCAATCAGTTGAGGCTACCCTCATGCCACTGCCAACTGCGATTAGTCAGGACTATGCCCAGGGAAGCTAGCCACCCTTTGGCCTCACAACAATCAAATAAAAGCATGTTATCAATGTCACTGAAAAAAAAAAAACCCAAAAACAGGAGATTTAATCTTTTGCTATTTTTTTGTATTGATATCACAATCAGCAAATAGTGGCGTGCAGTTATGGATGGCAAAATTTTGACGTTTTTAATAAAAAACAACTTTACCAAACTACCACTGCAGCAGCAACTTGAAATTAAGACTGACAGCAGGCCAATGCCAAAACTGACTTATTGACCACTTCACCAGCATGAAAGACAAGAGAATGGCTTTCCTCCTCTTCAAATAACAATGTAATTGGCTCAGTGATTTCCTCCCTCCTCACCTCAAGTGGTGAGCACTCTGGCACAAAATGGCTGCCTTGCATCACTCAGGTGTGAGTTACACATTGGTGGTGGTTAAATTGAGTTTCCCTCCTTCACTGTGAAGTGCTTTGGATATCAAGATAAAGCGCAATATAAATGTAATCCATTATTAAATAGAGTGAGTGAAATGCACACCCCCTTCTCTCTCTGTGGCTTTACTGTTGACGGAACGACAATTTTTCATGTTGCAATATTGCTTAGATATATTGTGCCTTGCTTGACTGGATTTAGATGCATTTGTTAATCCTCTGAAGTATTTGTTTTATTGTGGTTGTTTACACACAGAAAATAAGCACCACAGACAGCACCCATAGGGCCAGGCTACCTGTTTAGATGAGATGGTGATTGTTTATAACCTCTGCAGGTCTAGTACTTGGTTGTTAGTCTTTTAGGTCATAAGTTTATTTTATTAATCCCCTTGGGGAAATTCAGTTACTGCAAATTAACCCATCCTAGCTGTGATGTGTGTAGCTAGGAGCAGTGGGCTGCTGCCTTCATGCTGTGCCCGGGGACCAACTCCAGTTCTTTTCCCATTGCCTTGGTCAGGGGCAGAGACAGGAGTATAAACCCTAACATGCATGTTTCATTTGATGGTGGGGGAAACCGGAGCACCCGGAGAAAACCCACCGCAGACATAGAGAGAACATGCAAACTCCACACAGGACGACCTGGGATGACCCCAAGGGTGGACAACCTCGGGGTTTGAACCCAGGACCTTCTTGCTGTGAGGCAACAGCGCTAACCACTGGTCCACCAGTTTTAAACTATATGTATGGAAAGTATTGTGTATGTCAAGTACATACAACAGGGTTTGTAAGTCATGTGTTTGATACATGTAGCCTACTGATACTTTATGATGTCAACGTAAAGCTTTAAACATCAACTGATTGAGTTTGTGAATGAATGTTTCTTATATTCATTATCGAATCTGTACTGTGCATCTGAGTAATTGGGCAATATTGTATAGCCTATATTTTGTAAGCAAGAAGGTGGATGACTAGTGTGCACAAGTTCTGCATCTGTATGATACAGTTTTGTGTAAAATGATACCAAGTGCTCTGATAGCTCATCTGGTTATATTATGTTGGCTGTTAAAGCAGCAACATCATCTTGTCAACTTAGATACCCCCCCTCCAGAAAAAGGACATAGATTAGAGGTCTTGTCTCACTTGGCTTTCTCAAAAAAAATGTCCACGCCACACCACTGGGGACATGCTCAGATTTTTTAGCTAACAGTTTAGGGCAGTGCAACTTTGATTAAATCAGTGGATCCTGGTTTGAGGGGCTATCACCTTCACTAAAGAAGAAACTACAGGTGTTGCAGAATAGATTGATTAAGGGTATGATGGGTCTTAGTTCTCGTGATCATGTTGGGAGGAGCCATTTACAGCATCTCAACTGGCTGCCAGTTGAGGCCAGAGTAGCCCAGATTAGGCTTAACATAGTGCATTAAATAATTAATCATAGAGTTCCAAGTACCTAAAAACTTTTCTTACCACAAGGGAATCTCACAGCCATGAAACTGGAGCCGGCATAGCTAATCTGTATCCTCCAAGGTGTAGCTTAGAGATGGGGCAGTGCTCATTTGTGTACACTTGAGCACGGGAGTGGAACAAATTACCTGTGCACATCAAATGGGACTTGAACCTAATTAATTTTAAAGGGAAGGTTAGATAGTGCTTCCTAACTAAAGTCCACAGGTAGGCCTTAACATAGGAGGTTGGTGGAGTGGGGATGGTCAATGCTAAGGTAATTTCTGTACAACTTTTAAAATATGTAGAGCATTCTATTTACGAGTTGTCATAATTTCTACAGTTGCAAACAAAGTCTTAACCAAGTTTACTCGTCGTAAACTACACTACCGTTCAAAAGTTTGGGATCACCCAAACAATTTTGTGTTTTCCATGAAAAGTCACACTTATTCACCACCATATGTTGTGAAATGAATAGAAAATAGAGTCAAGACATTGACAAGGTTAGAAATAATGATTTGTATTTGAAATAAGATTTTTTTACATCAAACTTTGCTTTCGTCAAAGAATCCTCCATTTGCAGCAATTACAGCATTGCAGACCTTTGGCATTCTAGCTGTTAATTTGTTGAGGTAATCTGGAGAAATTGCACCCCACACTTCCAGAAGCAGCTCCCACAAGTTGGATTGGTTGGATGGGCACTTCTTTGAGCAGATTGAGTTTCTGGAGCATCACATTTGTGGGGTCAATTAAACGCTCAAAATGGCCAGAAAAAGAGAACTTTCATCTGAAACTCGACAGTCTATTCTTGTTCTTAGAAATGAAGGCTATTCCATGCGAGAAATTCCTAAGAAATTGAAGATTTCCTACACCGGTGTGTACTACTCCCTTCAGAGGACAGCACAAACAGGCTCTAACAGGTACTATTTAATGAAGATGCCAGTTGGGGACCTGTGAGGCGTCTGTTTCTCAAACTAGAGACTCTAATGTACTTATCTTCTTGCTCAGTTGTGCAACGCGGCCTCCCACTTCTTTTTCTACTCTAGTTAGAGCCTGTTTGTGCTGTCCTCTGAAGGGAGTAGTACACACCGGTGTAGGAAATCTTCAATTTCTTAGCAATTTCTCGCATGGAATAGCCTTCATTTCTAAGAACAAGAATAGACTGTCGAGTTTCAGATGAAAGTTCTCTTTTTCTGGCCATTTTGAGCGTTTAATTGACCCCACAAATGTGATGCTCCAGAAACTCAATCTGCTCAAAGAAGTGCCCATCCAACCAATCCAACTTGTGGGAGCTGCTTCTGGAAGCGTGGGGTGCAATTTCTCCAGATTACCTCAACAAATTAACAGCTAGAATGCCAAAGGTCTGCAATGCTGTAATTGCTGCAAATGGAGGATTCTTTGACGAAAGCAAAGTTTGATGTAAAAAAAATCTTATTTCAAATACAAATCATTATTTCTAACCTTGTCAATGTCTTGACTCTATTTTCTATTCATTTCACAACATATGGTGGTGAATAAATGTGACTTTTCATGGAAAACACAAAATTGTTTGGGTGATCCCAAACTTTTGAACGGTAGTGTACGTTTTAAACTAATATTTTTATTTGTATTGTGCTTACTCTGTTTTTGTGCTGATACCAAGAACCACAATGGAAATAAATCTATGACTTATCTTGCTATCCTTAGAATGCACGTCTCTGTATGCATTTTGATAGATTTTGAAGATAGCTTATAGATAGCTTATACTTTTTATACAGTCCATAGATTATAATCAATGCACTGTAAGCATTACAGGATGGAGGGGCTTAATTCTTCCACCAACACACACAAAAAAAACCCCCAAAAACTAACTGTTGCCGAAAGTCGATGCACGCAGAGGTTGCATTTGGATGCTATGGTATGGGAGACAATGCAGCATGGTAGTGCAGGTGAATAGGCTGATTTAGACACCACTAAAACTGTATCCATTATAGTTTTCCAATTAGCTTTTTGTACATTTGTGTGTGTGTGTGTGTGTGTGTGTGTGTGTGTGTGTGTGAGAGAGAGAGAGAGAGAGAGAGCTCATTATCCCTCCTAATAGTCTCCCTATAAGCATTTTAATGGGAAAAAAAGACATGTTGACACCTTAAAGAAAATATAACCTGTGAAAGACGAGTCAGCTGAAATCTGGTTCTTCTTAGATGATAATGAGCCTGAAATTGAACCACCTCTCCAGTCCTTGGTAGATTAGTCTTAAAGAAGTGTGGAGAGCAAGCTTGCAGCTGTGGGGGATATTTTGTGTGCAGTGGTTGAATTTTGTATGTGTGTGTGAGTGCAGAAGTGGATGCTGTATTTGTGTTGATTAGTTATGGTTATGTCCTGATGTTCCTTTTTCTTTTCTTTTTTTTTCTTTTACCTTTAACCACACTAAACTGGAAAGTCCCTGAGGTGATAGTGCTATCGATTCTGAACCTAATTTGGTGTGTGCTTATGCTTTGACTTGGTTTGCATAAAATTATTGTGAGACTCAAATGCAGCGCTATTAGCAAAGGGACCTGTGGAGCCAAGAACTGTGTGATTTGCTTAATATATCAGGCTGCTGCTGATTAAATGCTGAGAGAAGATCTTATGCCTCACGATCAAATTCTGATGCGCTTCTGCATGTTTGAATGTAGGTGTGTGTGTGTGTGTGTGTGTGTGTGTGTGGGTGGGTGTATGTGCACGCACACACGTGCACATTAGCTTATGTGCAATAGCCAAGGAGGTAGATAACAGTAGTTTGAGGGGCAAAAGCCATTATACACTCACTGTAATTTATAAAGAGCACACTTTTTTCTGTTGCCATAGCAATTCCATGGTCAGTTATAGAGAGCAGAAAACACAGGCACACACTCACAAATACATACAAGATACACACACACACACACACACACACACACACACACACACACACACACACACACACACACACACACACACACATTCTGCCTTTAACAGTGGAGAGGGAGAAATATAAGTATACCGAATATGAACTGCACTCTGCAATCAGGAAAGCCAAGTCTAACTACACCAAAAAGCTGGAAAAACAACTCACTCACTACCAGTAATGCCAGAGCAGTCTGGAAAAACTTGAAGGAGATGACAAACAACAAAAAGGGGCCCGCTTCACCACCAGATGAGGAGCGTAGTCTCTCCGACAGGCTCGATGGTTTTTATGCATGGTTTGAGGATGCACACAGCCCAGCACTCATCCCTCCTGAGGCTGAGGTGAGGAGACTTTAAAAAAAAAAAAAAAATACGAGAAGCAGCAGGGCTATTATCCCAGTTGCTAAATCAGCCAAAACAACATGCCTCCTTCAGTGGCTATGAAAATGTTTGAGCGCTTAGTCCTTTCCTACCTGAAGTCCTGTATATCCCCACTGATGGATCCGTATCAGTTTGTTTATCGAGCTAATAGATCCGTTGAGGATGGTATAAACCTGGCTCTTCACTTCACTCAGCAACACCTGGAACCAGCCAACACCAACGCACACATCCTGTTTATAGAATTTAGCTTGGCTTTCAACACCATTAATCCTCTCACACTCTTCACCAGGCTTCTAGACATGAACGTCAACCCAGCTCTGTTTTACTGAATAATGGACTTTCTTAGAAACAGAAATCAATCTGTCAAGGTTAACAACGCTACATCACGCCCTCTGACCCTCAGTACTGGAGCAATACAAGGCTGTGTGTTATCTCCTCTGCTTTTCTCCATCTAGACCAACAAGTTTACATCTCACCACAGCTCAGTCAAAATGTTCAGGTATGCGGACGACACTACTCATTGAACTTATCAATAACAATGACAAGACTCAGTACCACCAAGGGGTAAGTTGGGCTGTACATTGGTGCAGCAACAATAACCTCTTACTTGATACCCTAAAAACAATGGAAATAGCTATAGACCTCAGGAAGAGGACAAACATCAAAGCCCTGGTCCATATCTCTGACCAGCCCAGAACCCTGACTCCTTCAAATTCCTCAGCATCTTTATCAGTAACATTCTGAAATGGAATATCAACACCAACCACATCATCAAAAAGGCTCAGCAAAGGGGGTGTCCAGGTGGCATGGCGGTCTATTCCATTGTCTACCAACACGGGGATCGCTGGTTCGAATCCCTGGGTTACCTCCGGTTGGTCGGGCATCCCTACAGACACAATTGACCATGTCTGCAGGTGGGAAGCCAGATGTGGGTATGTGTCCAGGTCGCTGCACTAGTGCCTCCTCTGGGCGGTCAGGGCGCCTATTCAGGGAGGAGGAGGAACTGGGGGGAATAGCGTGCTATGCCCCCCCTGGTGAAACTCCTCACTGTCTGGTGAAAAGAAGCGGCTGGTGACTTTACATGCATCGGAGGAGACGTGTGGTAGTCTGCAGCCCACCCTGGATTGGCAGAGGCGGTGGAGCAGTGACCGGGACAGCTTGGAAAATAGGGTAATTGGTCAAGTACAATTGGGGAGAAAAAGGGGGAAAATACAAAAAGAAAAAAGAGTAATTGGTCAAGTACAATTGGGGGGGGGGGGGGAGGGGGGGAAATCCAAAAAGAAAAAAGGGTAATTGGTCAAGTACAATTGAGGGGAAAAGGGGGGGGGAATCCAAAAGAAAAAAGGGTAATTGGTCAAGTACAATTGGGGGAGAAAAGGGGAAAAAAATCCAAAAAGAAAAAAGGGTAATTGGTCAAGTACAATTGGGGGGAAAAGGGGGAGAAAAAAAAGTGCTCAGCAAAGACTGTACTTCCTCAAGCAACTGAAGAAGTATCATGTCAAAAAACACCTGTTGGTCCACTTCTATAAAGCCATCATCGTAGGGAGCATCCTCACATCAGCTCTCACTGTCAAGAGGAAACTGGAGTGGATTGTTACTAAAGCCTCCAACATAATTGGTTGTGACCTTCCCCCAGTCAACTCACTGTGTATAAAGCGCACCATCAACCAGGCAGCTGAAATACCAGTGACCCCTCCCACCCAGCCCAGCACCTCTTCCAGCTTCTCCCCTCTTTAAGGCATTACAGGTCATTATTAACCAAAACCACTCGATTAAAAAAAAAAAGCTTCTATCCTACACCAGTCAAAACACTTAACATCCCTTTCTGGCCCCCCTTACTGCAAGACCCCATATACTGACCTGAATGCATTGTATGCACTGGACTGAACCCAGACTGGACTTGTTTGCCCTGGTACATCAAATCATTGTACTATCTGCTTGTTGGGCTACTTGATATGCTGGGGAACTGAACTGTTTTATATTCATTCAATGTATTTTATGTGTTTATTTGCATTTTCTGTATTGAGTGTAAAGCACTTTGTAACTGTATTTTTAAAAGTGCTATATAAATAAAAATGTACTTACCTACTGTACATATCATATATATTCACTGTACATATTAGATTAGATTGGATTGTTTTATTAGACACGTGATCAAGCCTGGAGGAATTTGTTTTTGGTACACGTTAAACTCTGCAGCACAATACATACATGGACAACAACAGACACTCTACATATTATCATGAACAATACAGTTACACAATAGCGGAAACAAACATATTATATACAACAATTAGTGGAATGTTAGTATGCATGCCACTTGTGTTTGAGGAGTGAACTATATGGAGGAATTCACAGTCCTGATAACTAGTGGAAAAAAACTTCTCGTAGCATTTAGTTTTACTGGACAGTGACCTGTAGCGCCTCCCTGAGGGAAGGAGCTGGAAGAGGTGATGAGCAGGATGTGAAGGGTCAGAGATTATCTTCTTTGCTTGCTTTACAGTCCAGTTACTGCAATTTTTTCCATGTTTGACTGTCCGTGCCACCATACCATACTGTAATAGAAGATGTTATGATGGACTCGATAATGGCTGAGTTAAAAAAAAAAGAGCTTGATGTATGATCCAGTATTTGTTAAGCTGCCTAAGAAAGTAAGGTTGTTGTTGAGCTTTTGCAATAATGTGTTCAGTGTTAGTTTTCCACTTCAGGTTATTGCTGATGTATGTTCCAAATAATTTAAAAGAGTCAGTGGTGGTGATGGAGTCTCCGTTCATTTGTATGGGTGTTTTGGGATTCGGCATGCATCGGAAGTCAATAATGAGTTCTTCGGTTTTGGCTGTATTAAGCAGGTCTTAGTTTGCACAACAAGTGACAGCTTAGTCTACTGTGCGATACAGGGTTTCATCATTGTTGGCGATGAGGTCTACAATAGTTGTGTCATCTGTGTATTTTATTATTTTCACAGAACTGTCTGTGGATGTAAAGTAGGTGGTGTTAAATGAGAAGAGACAGGGGGAGAGAACATAGCCCTGAGGAACATCTGTACTGAGGGTAAGAGGGTGTGAGGTTAGATTATCAACCGCCACCCTCTGTGGCCTGTTCCACAGGAAGCTGTGAATCCAGCGGCATATGGCTAGGTCAATGTCCATATCCAAGAGTATGATAAAGAGTTTGAGTGAGTTGATGGAGTTGAGGGCGGAACTAAAATCTGTGAACAGGATGTGTAGTTGTTTGGTGATTCCATGTGTTGTAGGGCATGGTGGAGGGCTATGCTAACTGCATCCTCAACAGACTGGTTGGCTTGATAGGCGAATTGATATCGGTCCATCACTGGGGAGGTACAAGATTTCAAGTGTGACAGAATGATATGCTCAAATGCTTTCATGGCCACAGATGTTAGGGCAACTGGTCTGAAGTCATTGAGGCAGGTGATCTTTGAAGACTTTGGCACAGGAATGACGGTAGAGAGTTTGAAGCACTGTGGGACTGTACATTGGCTTAGAGAGGTGTTAAATATGGTGAAAAATATAGGAGCCAGTTGTGCTGCACAGTGGCTCAACAAATCAGGACTGATGCCATCTGACTCTGCTGCTTATCTAATGTAATGTCCGTAGACGCCTTGTCTTACTGACATAAGAATAATTCAAGAACGAGCCGACTTCATAGGTTCTTAACTGTGTAGCTTTTACTAGCGTTCATCCGACATACAACCTTCATAACATGCGCTTCTCACTTCCTGTATACGTCACACGCACTGCACGTACACCCGTGAGTAGGTCAAGTTAAACACGTGACCTTTCATTCATTACATCTCCCCCTCTAAGATGATTTTCTAACCTGTATATCACCCCCCTTTTCACAAAAAAAATAAAAAATCCCCCACAGTACACAAGTCCATACGCCTCACAAATCCAGCCGGATTGCAGGCTTGCTCACCCTGCCAGAGCGAGTAACATATGGTGTGGAAGTTGGCATTTCTGCTGCTCGGGACTCATCCGTGTTTCCACTCTCCCCTGGAGTGACATGGTCAGGATCCCTGCTGACAAAGGTGAGTGTTTTAGGTGTGGCCAACAGGTGGCGCCTGTTCCTTCTGTAATGTTCACCTTGAGCTGTCTCCACTATGTAGGATCTGGGAGTGGAGCTCTGACTGTGAACAACTGCTGGCATTGTCCATGTTTTCTGTCCATCAAGTTTGGTGAGTACTGCGTCACCCGAGTTCAGTGGGCGCAGTGTCCGCACGCCGTTCCTGCGGTTGTAGTAGAAAGCCTGCCTCGATTTGGCTGCGGCGTCAGCGGTTTTGATCAGTTCCTCTTTAGGCCAGGCCGGTTTCAGGTTATGCTGCAATGTGGGTAAGGTGGTTCTGAGTCTCCTACCCATGAGCAATTCCGCTGGACTGGCTCCAGTGGAAGAAGAGGGTGTAGCTCTGTATGTCAACAGGGCGAGGAGAGGGTCTTCCTGCCTTAATATGCTTTTGGCTATCTGAACAGCCCTCTCTGCCTGTCCATTACTCTGGGGGTAGTGTGGGCTTGAAGTCACCTGGATGAAATCATAATCCTCACTGAACCTCCTCATCTCTTCTGAAACTAGCTGTGGCCCATTATCGCTAACTACAATTTCAGGGATACCAAAACGTGCAAATGTAGCCTTCAGCCTAGCTACAACCTGACTGCTAGTAGTTGTTGGTAGATTTAGGATCTCCAAAAACCTGGAATAATAGTCAGACACTATCAAGTAGTTTTGCTTTTTGTACTCACACAGGTCTATGCCAACTTTCTGCCATGGTCTGGATGGGAGCTCACTTGACATTAAAGGCTCTTTTCTCTGTGTGTTCTTGTGTTCTCTGCAGAATTGACATTGCTGTATCTTTGTTGTAATGTGCTCTGTCATTTTGGGCCACCACACTGACTGGCTAGCTCTCTCTCTGCACTTAACTATCCCCTGGTGCCCGTCGTGTATTCTGTCTAAGATCACCTCCCTCATCTCTGTGGGAATGACGATACGACTGCCTCTGATGACTAAACCATCTACCGCAGATAACTCCCCTCTCACCTGATAAAAGTCTCTGACTGTCTCCGGCACTTTATCGACATACTCAGGCCAGCCGTGTCTGATGAAGCCCAACACTGTCTGGAGCTGCAGATCCCCATCCGTGCTCTGTTTTATCTCCTGCATCCTTTGAGGTGTGGCAGGCACCTGGCACACGATAGCATCAATGTGCGCTGCAACATCATCATGAGAAGCACCATCTCCGTAGCACTGCTCTGGGCCTCTGGAGAGTGCATCAGCCACAGCTAAAGTTTTGCCTGGTGCGTATTCAGCCACTGCATTGAAACGCATCAGCCTCATTAACAGTCTCTGGCGCCTAATGGGCACATTATCCAAGTCTTTGCTGTTCATGAGAGGCACTAGTGGTTTATGATCGGTGACAAGTCTGAAATTGTCAAGCCCAAACAAGTACTTCTCGAACCTTTCACATGCCCAGACGCTGGCTAAGCACTCTTTCTCGATCTGTGCGTAACTTGTCTCTGCGTCACTCAGCCGTCGGGAGCAGTAGGCCACGGGCTTCCAGTGTTCCCCGTGCTGCTGGAGCAGAACGCCTCCCAGCCCGTAGCTGCTGGCATCTGCTGACACCACCGTAGCCTTAGTGACATCATAAAAGGTGAGTACCGGGGCGGTGGCGAGTGCTGCTTTAAGGTCTTGGAATGCTGTGTTCTGTGCAGGTCCCCACAGCCACTCTGTCGTTGCTTTAAGCAGTCCATAAAGTGGCTGACCTACAGTGGACAGCTCTGGGACGTATTTTGCCAAATAGTTCACCATCCCGAGGAACCTCTTGAGTTCCGTCACGTTCTGGGGCTGAGGAAAGTTCTCTATTCCGGCCACTTTGTCCGGGTCAGGTCTGATGCCTGCCTCGTTGATGATATGACCAAGGAAGCGGACTCGTTTCTGTTTGAACTTGCATTTCGCTTGGTTCAGTTTGAGACCTGCTGTTTCAATGACCCCCAGCGCCTCTGCTAGGCGCCGGTCATGGATTTCCTCAGTCTCTCCATGTATAAGGATGTCATCCATGTACACCTCTGTGCCCTCTAGCCCGGTCAGAGTTTCCGCCATCTTTCTCTGGAAAATCTCTGGAGCACTCGTTATACCAAATGGAAGGCGGCAGAAAGCATACCTCCCAAATGGGGTGATGAAAGTGGTGAGCCCCCTGCTGTCTTCATGCAAGGGGATCTGGTAAAACCCACTTGCTGCATCCAACGTTGTGAAGAACTTTGACCCTGCGAGCCTTGGCATTATTTCCTCCATAGTGGGCAGCACGTATTTCTCACGTTTCACCGCTCGATTCAGCCTCCTGAGGTCAGCGCAGCAGCTTTCTTGTTCGGTTTCAGCACCGGCACCATAGCAGCGCACCATTCTGTGGGCTGAGTCACTTTTTCGATAATGCCCTCATTTTCCATGCGCTGCAGTTCTTTCTTAACCAGTGGTACAAGTGGCAGCGGTATCCGTCTGGCTGTATGCACCGCGTATGGCTGGGCACCCTCCACCAGAGCTATTTTCACTGGGTCTGTTTTCAGCAGTCCACTTGAACCGAAAACTCCACTGACCTCATTCATCCGCTTCACTAGACCCATCTCCACTGCCTCTGGACGACTCAGCAGACAGCTGCCTCTCCCCTTGATCACATACACTGGAAAGGAGTATTGTTTCTCCTTGTAGTTGGTTGTGGCTTGAAACTGTCCTATGCAGCTGATGTTTCCACCTGGGCTTATGAAGCATGTGTCAGGAGGTCCCAGTTTTATGTTTGGCTTCAGCTTTTTAAATGTCCCTTGGTTGATAACAGTAGCGTCAGCCCCCGTGTCAATTTTAAAGGTTATTGGTACATCACTTATTGTTAAACTAACAGTCCAATCTTCCTGACTGCTCTCTTTGCCAACTTCTCCCAGAAAGTACAGCTGTTTAACCTCTTCAGTGACTTCTCTCACCGCTTTAGAGTGACATACACGTTCCCAATGTCCCTTTTTATGACACTTGTTGCACTTACTGTTCGTTGCAGGACACTTCCGCTCATCGGTGTGCTGCGTCTTGCCGCACCTCCCGCATTCATCTACTTTGTTGGTTGCAGGTCTGCTGCCACCATGACGCTGTCCGCCCTTTTTGTTTTGGCGTCCGTCCCGCCGTCGGACAACATTGACGTTAGCCAGCTGGGCCTCTGGTTGGTTAGCTTGGAGGCTGAGCTGCTTTGTTATTGCCTCCGCCTGGCGCACTTGTTCAATGACTTTCACCAGAGTAAGGTCCGCTGTGAGCTGGAACTGACGGGAGAGCACCTTATCTTTTATGCCCACTACCAGACGGTCTCTGATATGTTCATCCCTCTTGTCCCCAAACTCACAGTGTTCAGACAGCTCATACAATGCCCGGATGTACATCTCCGCTGTCTCTCCTGGCTGCTGGCTACGTTGATAGAAGCACGCCCTCTCATGTATGATGTTACGGCGGGGAATAAAGTAGTCGTCGAACCTTTTCAGTACGATATAATAGTCCACTTTATCACCCTCCGCCGCGAAGTCAAACGAGCTGAATATCTTTTCAGCCTCGCTTCCCATTGCATAAATCAGCGAACTCACTTGAATCTCCCCGTCGTCTTTATCCAGCTTTGTCGCGAGCCTGAAGCGCGAAAACCGTTGTTTCCACTCCGACCATTCAACGGGGCAGTCAAACTTGAATTCACTCGGCGGATTAAACTTCGGCATGACCGCTCGTGTTCGGATACACAGACTATTCTGACACCATGTAATGTCCGTAGACGCCTTGTCTTACTGACATAAGAATAATTCAAGAACGAGCCGACTTCGTAGGTTCTTAACTGTGTAGCTTTTACTAGCGTTCATCCGACATACAACCTTCATAACATGCGCTTCTCACTTCCTGTATACGTCACACGCACTGCACGTACACCCGTGAGTAGGTCAAGTTAAACACGTGACCTTTCATTCATTACATCTAATGTTCAGCTTCTTGAATGTAGCTCTCACCTCATCCTCCTGGATGCAGAAGGGTGACATTGGAGTGGGGGTAGCGGGGATGGCTGGTCGAACAGATTTTTCAAACCTTGCATTCAACTCATTTAATGTATATATAGAAGGTTATGGTCATTATCTAGAGGGAAGCAGGGGGCGTGTTTTGTAATATGTCATTTCCTTAAGATTTTTCCGTATTGATCTGGAGTTACTGGAAGAGGATACTTAGTTTGAATTTGCTTTTCTTATTGCAGCACGCAACTTATACTTAGCTCCTCTGTATTGATCCCTGTTTCCGTTTTTGTACGCCCCGTTCTTTTCTTTGTGTATGATGTGTAATTCTTTGGAGAACCAGGGTTTTTTATTGCCATACAATGTCACTGTTTTGGTAGGGATGTACATTTCGATGGCAGAACGTGATGTATGACGTCACTGTGTCAGCGAGTTCATCGAGGGAGTCGCAAGCTGCACTAAATATATTCCAATTAATGCATTCTAAGCACCCTCGAAGCGTTTCAATGGAATCCATGGACCAGGACCTGACAGATTTTGATGTTTTCTTGAAGGATTTAAGCTTTTGTCTGTATTTTGGGATGACGAGTAACAGCGTGGTCGGACGTCCCCAGTGGATCCCTCAGGAATGCACGGTAAGCATTCGAAATTGAGACGTAGCAGTGAGCCAATGTTTTGTTTTCCCTGCTATGGCAAGTGACTTGTTGCTTATAGTTCGGGAGTTCGAGGGACGGGATATGTTCGTATGGTTGAAATCATCTAACGCGATGACAGACGTGTCAGGGTTGGCGTTTTCAGTGGGAAATGTATTGCGAGAGTTCAGCAATTAGTTTGTGGTGGAATGTAAACACCAGCTAATACAATTGAAGCGTATTCTTTCGGAAGGTAATGCGGTCTGCATATCAAACTGATGAATCCAAGATCATAAGAGCAGTAGCGACGAAGGATTGTTGATTTGTTACACCAGCGCTGATTGACCGTGAGACAAATACCCCCAACTTCTGACTCAAGATAGTTTGACTGACCTCTGAAGATAGTGAAGCGAGGGGGGGGGGGTACCGCTTGACTAGGGACCGATTGATCCAGCTATGTCCCGGTAAAGCAGAAGGCTGAGGAGTGTTTGGTTTGTGTTAAAGGCAAAAGTTCCTCCATTTTATTTTTGAGGGCTCGTACGTTGGATGAGATCAGTGCCGGTGTAAACTACTAATAAGACACGTTAGTCCCTAGGTAACGGGTCTGACCCTTTAGCCGAGCGGTTAGTGATGTCGCCTTGTGGTGCAGTGCACCCCGTGTCGAATCCCGCACCGGGCAATATAATAACCGGTTACGCCGGTAATGGCGGCCGATAGGACCGTCTTTTGAACCTGGAGAGTACCCCTGTTCTCCGTCTCCCTGTGCAAGGTGTATTTCCCCGGGGTGGCGATCCAGTGTTGTTTACAACCAGTATAGCCTCAGGAATGTCGGCAAAAATGTTGGCAGATAGTCCCAAATCGCCAAATGTAGTCCTCCTGGTTTACAGCAACTCCTCACAGTTGTATTTCCATAGACATGCTGCTTTTATTTTCTTTCTTTTTTTAGGGGGGGTTTCCCCTGGGATTCCCCCCTTTTTTCATTTCCCCCTTTTTTCTCCCCAATTGTCTCCGGCCAATTACCCCACTCTCCCGAGCTGCTCCACCCCCTCTGCCGAGCCGGGGAGGGCTGCAGACTACCGCATCCTCCTATACATGTGGAGTCGCCAGCCGCTTCTTTTCACCTGACATTGAGGCGTTTTGCCAGGAGGACGTAGCGTGGTGGAGGATCATGCTATTCCCCCAGTGCCCCCTGAACAGACGCCCCGACCGACCAGAAGAGGCGCTAGTGCAGCGACCAGGACACACATCCACATAAGGCAACGGAATAGTCCGGACGCCACATGATGCTTTTCTGACATAAACCATAGACAAAAGTGCACGACACAGTAGCAGAGCTATTGATGATGATGATGATGCTTTTCTATTCTGCTCACATTCTTATGTTTCATATTTGTATGTGTGTTGTTGTAATGGTTTATGGTGCTACTTGTTTTTCTCTTTGTTTTCGCACTAGAACTGAACTACCATGCCACCTAAATAATTACCACCAATATTGTTGCGTGGTAATAATAAACTATCTATCACACACACACACGCACGCACACTCACATTCAAAGCCTAGTGCCATTGTTTGACATGCAGCAGTTCTTTAACTGTAACAGTTTACCCGGCAGATGGTATGTATAGCTTGCTGAGTTATGGACTTAATGAAAATGAATATTGTGGTGACCTACATCTATATAACGAGAGACATTCACCTAAGAGGACGGTGTACCTTTAAGGGAAGAGGCGTGGGGTCAGATAATGCACTTCTGCTTCCGGTTCACAGTTCAGTGTCGTTGTCGAATGTATGACATGCTAAGTTGGAGCTAGTAAACTACCTCGACTACGTCTACTCTCACGTCTCCTGTCTCGTTGTTTTCTAACTCCACAATATGAGCCAATCCTATTGAACATATGATCCATCTCAGCATTGTGTTCCTATTATTAACATGCCAGGATTTTGTTGCTGACACAGATCCACATGTAGAGGGCTGGTTTCTGCTCTGTACTCCCATGACACTATAGTGCATCTGGTCCATGTTAGAGAATCCAGGCCAGCCAGAATTTTAAACCACAACCCTACTGCTCAAACAGGGTCTCTTTCTCTTACTGTCTCCTGTTGGCTTCACTAAATCATCACGTTCTCTTGTTTGAAGGCAAATTAAATTGTTGTTTGGTGCTGCTGTTGACTAGCTGGAGACTGGGTGTGGATGCATTACCAGCACCGGCCTTTTTCAGTCACTGCAGCAGGGGTTTCTTTTTAAATTGCTGGTGTAATGAATACGATTCCTCATCTATTTTATTTTATGTTTTGTAGATAGGAAGCTGTTCTTTCAGCCTCAGACTCTATCCCTGTGCCCTCCTCCTTACTGCAGTCTTTCTTTATTCTCTTTCTGTCTCCTTTCCTTCCTTTCGTCATTCACCTCTTTAAACTCTTGTTTTTCTCTGTTCTTTCTGCTTTCAGCCTCCCCTCTCTTCCCCGTCTCCCACTTTCTGAATCTTACTTGCCCCTCTCACATGTACACGCACACGTGTGTGTGCTGGCACGCGCACACACACACACAAACTGTTTGACATATTGAGTTCATCAGATGAATCTTACATGACGACTGAGATGAGGAAAATTAACATAGTAGAGTAACACACATGCACACACACACACCCCTACAAAAAATAATAATAGTTTATTTTAAAAGTCAGTGAGAATAATGTATTCCATTTATATTTTTAGAAAGGGTTTGATTCTTATTATCACATGCTGTCTCTGTTCTCTCCTCCACCAGTCTGTTTTTCCCTGCAGCAAATCCTTAAAAGAGATTTATCAACAACCCCCCGCCCTGCTGCTTTTCCACATTTGCCAGTGAGATGCTATTTATATGAGTAATGGGTTCAGGGGTATTAAATCACACCGTATAAGTAAAAAAAAACACAAAAAATACAATAATTACCTCTAAATAGCTATTTCTTCGTCTTTTTTTTGGTGCACTTTTCCAGACTGTTTTCAATGATATCTGTTGGGAAGAAAACGGTGGTTTTAATTTCAGTCTTCATGATGCCTTTTCCTTGTGAAGTAGTCCTTCAGCTTCGGATGGCTCTAATTCTGTATTGTCATGGCTCCATGTCACTGTGGTTTACAATGAGATCCCAGAACAGTGGACTGAGCCAGAGCAGACGGCAAAAGAGATACAAAGCCCAGATCTCAGTACGCCACAAACTCTTTTTTCCCCCCCTTTTTCTCCCCAGTTGTATCCGGCCAATTACCCCACTCTTTGGAGCCGTTCTGGTCGCTGCTCCACCCCCTCTGCTGATGTGGGGAGGGCTGCAGACTGCCACATGTCTCCTCCAATACATGTGGAGTCACCAGCAGCTTCTTTTCACCTGACAGTGAGGAGTTTCACCAGGGGGACATAGCACATGGGAGGATCACGCTGCCCCCCCCCCCCGACCAGGCGCCCCGGCCAACCAGAGGAGGCGCTAGTGCAGAGACCAGGACACACATCTGGCTTTCCACCCACAGACATGGCCGATTGTGTCTGTATGGACTCCTGACCAAGCTGGAGGTAACACAGAGATTCAAACTGGCAATCCCCATGCTGGTAGGCAATGGAATAGACTGCTACACTACCCAGACGCCCCACAAATCTTATTTTTACTTCTACAGGGACTGTTTTCATGCGTGTGTGTGTGTGTGTGTGTGTGTGTGTGTGTGTGTGTGTGTGTGCATGTGTGCGTGTGTGTAAGTGTATAAGCATAAATTTACCTTTCAGAGTTTTTTTTTCCCTCTCTGAACTTCAATATGTCATTGCATTGTCATAGTGACAGTCAATTTCCTTGGCAGTTAGTTTCATTATTTCACCTAGATTGGACCCGTCCTGGACCGGCTCTGTTTGGGTCCCGTATCTCAGTTATTTAATAACCTGTTTTGACTTGTTTAAGTTCACACACATCGGCCCTGATGGATGGGTCAGAGCAGCTCTGACAACTTTACCAAATTATACTGAAAATCTAATTTCTCTGCACCAATGACGAAGGTTCGAATTCGATCCCACTATCCTGACAGCTACAACTTCCGAAATCAGGCAATCAAATCACCCCCTTTCAGCTCTGACACCTCAGCCTAAATGCACCTGTCTAGTGAGTCTTCATCCTCCCATCATTTTCATAGGTAACTTCCCCTCAAAAATAATCTCACATAGCCAGACCTATCTCCACATGATGTTTTAGTGTGGTGCCAGTGCATGACAAAGGTCAGGCAGACCAAATTTCTGGAAAAGACAGCAGAAAAAGAAAACCTTCTGGGTAGTTTATTTCTTAAACCAATTGGAATTGCAATTGACAGTCTTATACTGCACGCCGCTCACTGGTGGCCTTGCCAGATAATAATGTGAGGAAATGTTATTGTGGAACATTTTGCTCATTGTTAGGATCAAGCCCTTCCATATTAAAAGAAAACTCCATCCAAAGTAATTGACAATGAGCTAATTATGCAGCAAAAGTTTTACAAGAAAACAAGACTTGGTCAAAACCTAAAATACTCATCTGCAATTTTCTGTAGTGGTCCCAGTAATATTTGTTGTTAGTGTACTGAAATAACATATCACATGACATGGTTAAGCTACATTCGAGTAAAAAAAAAAGAAAAGAAAAAGGTTATAAATGCAGTTGCAAGAACAATACTTTCCACTCTTATCTTGAGGTGTTTGATTTGAAAGATAATTTAATTCTCATTATACCTATTGTAATTATTTGTTAACTCCCCATCCTCTTTTATCTGTTTCTGTCTGCGGATGTCTCTCTGTACTGACAGTTGAATTCACAAAGAATGGATTGCGGCCGCTGATAGCACTATGAATTGTGCAACACTTGCAATCTCTATCTGCCCCTTCTCAAGGTCCGATTCTCAAAAGATTTTGGTGCTAATGATATTACAGCGCAAACACACCCATGAAGTTTTGCAGCCGAGTGCAATTTGCTCTTGTTTTGCATCTGATTGCAATTATCCATGTGGCAAAGTATAAATGGTGGCTTTGTCCAAAGAACACACTCCACAGGTTCAATGCCATCCTTGATGTCATCAAATATAGCAAGAATTGTTTGACCTGGCAAGGTGTACCTGGGAACGGTTTCACTCTCAGTTAAATCAAAAAGTGATATTCTCATTGAAAATATCCACTCATGAGCACACCTGCCACGATGATGTCTTCGCCTGGCTGCAATCACTGCGGCCATGATCACTGGAAAGTCTGGGTGTCACTTATCACCAACTCTCTGAGGACAGCAATAATTTTCACTCTGTGTGTGGCCATTAGCACTGATGTTTGTGAATTGGACTTTTTTTTTTTGCAATGAGGCTCATTTGAATAGAAAGGGGCCAATTTTGACCAAATGTATGTATATTACCTAATTGAGATACATGCAAGTTAGGGGTGCATTTCACCCTTTGCGCGTGCTTTGAGAATTACATGGTTTCTTTTTGTCTTATTTGTGCATGTCTAGTGGTGGCAAAAGTCATGCAATCCTTTTGTGAATTCACCAATGACTGTTTTGTCAGCGTGATTGTTATTTGGGGTGCTTTAACTGTGCGCTGTCCCTCATGCCTCTCGGCGCTTGGCCGACCAGTCATGTAACTTCAGTGATGTTGTTGGTTACCTGATACAGTGGCCCAATCATGTCAAACATGATCACTCAGTCAGTCAGTCAGGGAAATTCAGGTGGGCCTGCTGGCTGGAGTCACGCCAAAAAATGATCAACAGCCAAAAAGTGATTGCAGCTCTTACCTTGTGACTGAAAGGTTGTTTCTGCCTCAAAATAACTTGATTTCATTCATGAGGGTTATATTTTAAGGATTATAGCTCAACCAGTCCTTTTTACCAGTTGAACTACCTTTAATGCAACCCATAACATCCAGTTTTGTTTTTGTTTTTTTGGAGATAGTTTATAGTTCCCCATGGGGAAATTACACTCTGCATTTAACCCATCGTAGCTGTGTAGCTAGGAGCAGTGGGCATCCGCCGTGCAGCACCTGGGGACCAACTCCAGTTTGTCTTGCCATACCTCTGTCAAGGGCACAAACAGGAGTATAAACCCTAGCATGCATGTCACAGACATTAGCATGCATGTCTTTTTTGATGGTGAGGGAAACCAGAGCACGCAGAGAAAACCCACCACAGACACGGAGAGAATATGCAAACTCCACACACAGGACGACCTGGATGATCCCCAAGGTTGGACAACCCTGGGGTTCGAACCCAGGACCTTCTTGTTGTGAGGTGACAGTGCTAACCACTGGGTGACTGTGATGCCCGCAAATACTTTTTGTACTTGCCAAAAAGTGATTGCTGCTCCTACTTTGTGACTGAAAGGGTTTTTTTTCCCTTTTTTTCTCCCCATATGTATCTGGCCAATTACCCCACTCTTCCGAGCCGTCTAAGTCACTGCGCCACCTCTTCTGCCAATCCAGGGAGGGCTGCAGACTGCCATATGCCTCCTCCGATACATGTGGGGTCACCAGCCACTTTTTTTCACCTGACCTGACAGTGAGGAGTTTCACCAGGGGGATGTAGTGAATGGGAGGATCACACTATTTCCACCAGTTCCCCCTCCCCCCCGAACAGGCGCCCCGACCGAGCAGAGGAGGCGTTAGTGCAGCAGCCAGGACACATACCCACATCCAGCTTCCCACCTGCAGACACAGTCAATTGTGTTTGTAGGGATGCCCGAGCAAGCCAAAGGTAACATAGAGATTCAAACCGCGCTCCCCATGTTGGTAGGCAGCCCGCCACGCTACCCAGGTGCCCTAAAAGGTTTTATCACCCTCAAAATAACTTGATCTAAATTTTAAAGTCAAGACCTTGTTCATGAATACTTAAATGAATATAAAAACTGAATATTTGAGGCGACAGGCATGGGCGCAAGTCCATTAATACTGGGATGGCATCCAGCGCTTTACCTGTGCCCCTGTCCATAGGGTTAGTGGTTTTGTCAGTAAGGGCATCCGATGTATTTTTTTAACCCCCCCCTTTCTCCCCCAGTTGCATTTGGCCAATTATCCCACTCCTCTGAGCTGTCCCGATCGCTGCTGCACCTCCTCTGCCAATCCGGAGAGGGCTGCAGACTACCACATTCCTCCTCCGATACATGTGGAGTCGCCAGCCGCTTCTTTCCACCTGACGGTGAGGAGTTTTACCAGTGGGACGTAGTGCGTGGGAGGGTCACACTATTCCCCCCCAACCCCCCCCCTTCTGCACAGGCACCCCGACCAACCAGAGGAGGTACTAGTGCAGTGACCAGGACACTCACCCACATCTGGCCTCCCACACGCAGACACGGGCAATTATGTCTGTAGGACGCCCGACCAAACCGAAGGTAAAACAGGGATTCGATCTGGTGATCCCCGTGTTGGTTGGCAACAGAATAGACTGCTACGCTACCTGGACGCCCTTCCGATGTAAATTTTTACCAAATCAGTATGCAGATTGACAAGACCATACCAGATTGGTCGAGGCTCCGTACTGGCTCGGTCAAGGCCGGGGTTAACAATGGTCACCACTGGTGCTGTGCCCTCACAGGGTGCTGATGGAAACTGTAAAATATTCTGTGGTGATGCCTGAGAAACAGGGGAAAAGCCAAAAGAAGAATAAAAACTGAATATTTATATAAACTGATACAGCTTTAACAGGCTGCATGGTGACAATCAGTTTTTTGCAAACAATCAGTTTTTGGTATGACACTGGTCCAGCCAAAAAACAAACATAGTTTCATAATTGCCATCCAAGAGTTCAGCTCGAGTCCAAATTAGCACTGGAAACTGACTGATTAAAAGAATCCATGATTTATTAGCTGTTACTAATACTTGTT
This sequence comes from Lampris incognitus, assembly GCF_029633865.1. NCBI lineage: Eukaryota > Metazoa > Chordata > Actinopteri > Lampriformes > Lampridae > Lampris > Lampris incognitus. Next base: position 27,457,261 of record NC_079211.1, on the reverse strand, counting down.
TGGCAAACCAGAGAGTATTTTACTTTCAAATAATACATTTTTTAACATGTTCTTTGAATATCTTTAAACAAATCTACTGAATTAGCCATGCAAGCTTGCTTTATTGCACAACCTAAATACTCGCTAAAATGTGTCATGACAATGTAGCTTGCTAGTTTACTTTCCTTTATTTTACACTATTTTGCTTCTTCTTAAAATTGGTTTTCCTTGTGCCTCTTAGCTTCATGAGCATATTGATCTTTCTTGGAGATCTGGGCAAGGCTTCCTCCTGGTGAATTCCACTTAAAACAAAAGCACCACCACACAAAATGTAGCAGGAGTGAATGGTACATACAGTGTCATATGTGTCAATGAGACCACATCATAGAAAAATTAGTCACGTCGATGCAGTTGCCCACTGGGGACTGGGGTTCGCGCCCCGGTCTCGTCAGATCCGACTATGGCCGGACTCGATGAAGCAGCAATCATTGGCAACGCTGTCTTCGGGAGGGGGGCGGAGTCGGCTTGTGTTCGTCACGTGAATGCGTCTCTGTGTGTGTCGGGAAAACAGTGGTTCGGCTTGGATTCGCCTTGTCACGAAAGTGGGGAGGCGCTTTCCTTCGAGACTGCCGGCCGGAGAGATGCAGTTGGCGAACGCATGCAATACGAGGGTGGGTGTTTGAATTAAAATAGGGATCAATTGGCCACTAAATTGGGAGAAAAAAGGGAAAAATCAGAAATAAATTTAAAAAAAAAGAAAAGAAAAATTAGTCACCAGTAGCAGGCACAGTGAGAAATGCTTGTGTGTTTTGGCTATAGTTATGGTAATACCTCTGCATTGTAAGATGTATGTTTGCCTCTGATGCCTTTGTTGTTTCTAATTATAATGTGTGGTATGTGAGTTACCTTGGTCTCCAAGGCTGTGACTGCAACATCCACTTGTTGGACAGAACACCCTTTTTTAAATTGCTGCCGGTAAGAGGGAGGCAAGACTGAATCTCAGAGAGATCAAGGCTACGCATATCTCTCACATCCTTCCAGCGTCACATACAGTGAATTCGATATTCACTGTATACGAATCTGGGACATCGCACCTCTGACATATGGCCTTCCTACCGTCTCTTGCTAGAGATGTTGATTATCAAGGAGCTGAGGCTTATACCGCTGCCAGTGTATGCATTTGTGCCCCCCCCCCCCGGAAGGGTATAAGGTGACAAGCAGCTTTGAGGTCAGTCTAGCCATATCTTCTAGACAGCCTCTCTGCCCTGTGGCTGTTTTAGCTAGATATCTGCTGAGAGATGAATTGCCTTCACACTCCCCAAAGCCAAACCAGGATCAATGTCAGAGGATTTACAGCATGTAGGATAGGTAAGGAGTTGTACCTACAGTGCCAGAGGCTGATTTTAGATCGGGTCTTAAAGGGTTTAGAGGTAACACAGTCCAGACCAGAGCTTGGCAGGATGACATAACCTGCAGCATTTCTAAGAGGTTAAAGCCATCATTCACTCAATCTCTCAGCCCATCAATTAAACTTCAACCCATTTAGGACAAACTTAAGAGAGAGACTTTATTCATCTTACACTAATGTACACATTTGATCACACACACACACACACACAAACATATGCAGGGAGTTGTGGCTAAAGAAACATTGCTTCTGCATTTTTCCCATCCTGCTGTCCTTCCTGCAGGGGCAGCCAGGAGTAGTGGGCAGCCCTTTCCTTTGGCACCCGGAGACCAATTCTTGGTGGACATCCACGTCATGGTCAGGGACAGGACATGAGAGTGTTCTTTATGTTTTTATTGGGGTTCTTTTTTTTATGTTAGAAGAAACCCATGTGAGCACAGGGGAGAACGTGCAAACTCCACACAAAAATGCTGGTTGAGTTGGACTTGAGTTGATGTATTTGGTAAACGCTTGCACCTCTTGTGTTTGGATTTTGACCCATGTCTCGTCCACTTATCTGAACAAGTGGCTCAGAGGTGTTCCTCTGAAGGAGTTCAGGGCCCTGTGTTCTACCTCTTCCATATATAAGTTGGCCACAATGGGAGATACTGGTGAGCCTATTGCACAGCCATGTTTCTGTCAGTAAAACTGGCCCCTGAATTGGAAATATGTAGTGTTCAGACAAAGGTCCAATAGTTGGCAAATCTGGTCTGCGCTGAGGTTGGTCCTATCGTGGACCAACTCAGTGGACAAGAACATTAATTTCACAAGGGAAGACGTAACGAACAACAGTTTGCCCTTCTTGGACTGTGACGTCCACATTGGGGAAGACAGGAGCCTCCACATTGGGGTTTACAGGAAACCTACATACACATACCAATATCTACTTTTCGACTCGCACCACCCTCTGGAACACAACTGAGCGTCATCAGAACTCTGCAACACAGAGCTGACAATGTGCCCAGCAGCACTCAGGCCCAACGGGAAGAACACAAACACCTGAAGGGAGCTTTAAAAACCTGCAGCTACCCCAGTTGGACCTTTGTGAAAACTGCAACACGTTCCAAAAAGACCAACCGGGTGAGCGACGAGGAGAAAAGGAACAGAAGGAATAACATAGTCATCCCATATGTTTCTGGGGTCTCCGAGAAACTCAGGAGAATTTTCAACAAACACCGCATCCCGGTATACACTACCGTTCAAAAGTTTGGGATCACATTGAAATGTCCATATTTTTGAAGGAAAAGCACTGTACTGTTCAATGAAGATAACTTTAAACTAGTCTTAACTTTAAAGAAATACACTCTATACATTGCTAATGTGGTAAATGACTATTCTAGCTGCAAATGTCTGGTTTTTGGTGCAATATCTACATAGGTGTATAGAGGCCCATTTCAAGCAACTATCACTCCAGTGTTCTAATGGTACAATGTGTTTGCTCATTGGCTCAGAAGGCTAATTGATGATTAGAAAACCCTTGTGCAATCATGTTCACACATCTGAAAACAGTTTAGCTCGTTACAGAAGCTACAAAACTGACCTTCCTTTGAGCAGATTGAGTTTCTGGAGCATCACATTTGTGGGGTCAATTAAACGCTCAAAATGGCCAGAAAAAGAGAACTTTCATCTGAAACTCGACAGTCTATTCTTGTTCTTAGAAATGAAGGCTATTCCATGCGAGAAATTACAAGAAATTGAAGATTTCCTACACCGGTGTGTACTACTCCCTTCAGAGGACAGCACAAACAGGCTCTAACCAGAGTAGAAAAAGAAGTGGGAGGCCGCGTTACACAACTGAGCAAGAAGATAAGTACATTAGAGTCTCTAGTTTGAGAAACAGACGCCTCACAGGTCCCCAACTGGCATCTTCATTAAATAGTACCCACAAAACACCAGTGTCAACATCTACAGTGAAGAGGCGGCTGCGGGATTCTGGGCTTCAGGGCAGAGTGGCAAAGAAAAAGCCATATTTGAGACTGACCAATAAAAGAAAAAGATTAAGATGGGCAAAAGAACACAGACATTGGACAGAGGAAGACTGGAAAAAAGTGTTGTGGACGGATGAATCCAAGTTTGAGGTGTTTGGATCACAAAGAAGAACGTTTGTGAGACGCAAATCAAATGAAAAGATGCTGGAAGAATGCCTGACGCCATCTGTTAAGCATGGTGGAGGTAATGTGATGGTCTGGGGTTGCTTTGGTGCTGGTAAGGTGGGAGATTTGTACAGGGTAAAAGGGATTCTGAATAAGGAAGGCTATCACTCCATTTTGCAACGCCATGCCATACCCAGTGGACAGCGCTTGATTGGAGCCAATTTCATCCTACAACAGGACAATGACCCTAAACACACCTCCAAATTGTGCAAGAACTATTTAGAGCAGAAGCAGGCAGCTGGTATTCTATCGGTAATGGAGTGGCCAGCGCAGTCACCAGATCTGAACCCCATTGAGCTGTTGTGGGAGCAGCTTGACCGTATGGTACGCAAGAAGTGCCCATCCAACCAATCCAACTTGTGGGAGCTGCTTCTGGAAGCATGGGGTGCAATTTCTCCAGATTACCTCAACAAATTAACAGCTAGAATGCCAAAGGTCTGCAATGCTGTAATTGCTGCAAATGGAGGATTCTTTGACGAAAGCAAAGTTTGATGTAAAAAAAATCTTATTTCAAATACAAATCATTATTTCTAACCTTGTCAATGTCTTGACTCTATTTTCTATTCATTTCACAACATATGGTGGTGAATAAGTGTGACTTTTCATGGAAAACACAAAATTGTTTGGGTGATCCCAAACTTTTGAACGGTAGTGTACTTCAAACCCAGCAACACACTCCGACAAAGACTGGTTCATCCCAAAGACCGTGTACCACTGACCCAAAAAAGCAATCTGGTGTATGCTGTACAATGCAATGAGGATTGCACTGACCTATACATAGGAGAAACCAAACAACCACTACACAAATGGATGGCCCAACACAGAAGGCCAAACTCCTCAGGACAAGACTCAGCAGTTTATCTACACCTAAAGGAGAAGACACACTCCTTCGAGGACAGCAACGTACACATTTTGGACAGGGAAGATAGATGGTTTGAAAGAGGGGTGAAGGAAGCCATCTATGCGAAACTGGAAAAACCATCCCTCAACAGAGGAGGAGGTCTGCGACACCACCTATCTCCCACTTAAAATGCCGTCCTTTCATCTCTACCAGGAGACTCAAGAAGCCTAGCCTCCAAGAACAACAGTCGGTCACTAACGGCTCCAAAGACTCATGACCACTGAATGGAGCACTAACGAAGTCGAAACTAACACCCCCAACGACCGTCACTGCTTAACATCAGATCACAAAGAGTCACACATATCAATACCTCTGATAACGACGGGTGTTGCTACACATCGGAACACAAAGAGCCATGGACATCGTTAGCTCTGATAACAACTCCAAAGAGGATAAATATCTGAGTTTCATCACCAGCCAGTCAGACTAGCTTGGTCTAGTCAGAAAGGCACGAACTGATGAAGCCTCTTGGATGAGAGGCGAAACATCTTCACGGATATATACCAAGTCCAGTTGCACTCGATTCAATTCCTTTGGATCCACCATAAAGTATTTATAATAAAATGGAATTAAAAGTTAACTTTTCTGTATGCATTGCACAACATTTTCAAGTCTTGTAATTGCACACTCCTTACTCAGAATGTGAATCGGCATCCCTGCCCATGTGACCTTCAAGCACAGACAAAAAAGAAAAAAAGAGAAAAAAAACAATCCAAAGAGAGTGGGAGAAGGGGAAGTCAGCTGTTGGACAACGTCTTCAAACTACCCATCCCAACACCCCTGTATCTACTACGCTCTTGGCCAAGCCTTGCCTCCATTTTTCCAGCTTTTGTCTGCTGTACTGCACTGGACGCCAGCATCCACCAAATGATCATTATCCCATCTCTACTGAGCCTGCTCAGTCTTTCATTTATTTATTTTTTATCTGTCTGGGTTTGACCTGTCTTGATTCCTTCTCATCCCATATGTGATATTTGAGTGAACTGCTTAAAAAGCAAGCAGAGGGATGAAGGGAGGGGAAGAAGGTTTGGCAGCTGTAACAGTTGTTCTGTCCACAAGGCCAACATGACAGTCAGTACTCCAGAAACTTGTGGCTGTGTAATTTTATTCTGGGCTCACTTACATGGGCATGTCCAATAGATTTATGTGGTTCTGATTCATAATGCATTCTGGTGAATGATGTCAAAGAGAGGATTACAAATTGCAGTCCTCCATTATCAGACCCAGTGCAGAGAAACACAAGCGGACCCAATTGGCAAGAAGACCAAAGCAGAGGACAATGTGCGTAGACATGGAAAACGAGGGGGATGCGGGTGGGGGTGTTCTAGCTCCAGTGAGAGGAATTGTGGTCTGTCAGTACAGTCAAACTTAAGCTTTAATTGGTGGTTTGTTAATGATCTCATCCCAGTCCCCAGCCAGTACTTTATTCCAGGTTGCTATAGCTACACCTTGAAGAGAAAGGATTCATCTTCATGCATTTCTGATGTCCATCAAGATTTAACAGATTGGTTTTGGTTGTCAAGTTTGCAACTTTTGCAACATCTAAGCGATTAGCTAATACTCATAAACTGTCACTAATGTGCTGATCAGAATTCTTTTTCTGTGAGTTTGTGTTGAAGAGTTTATTGCTGCAGAAGACCAGTATTATCAAGTACTGCAGAAATCCCGTATCGCTGAAAGATTTGCCTCCACTAGCCATCTCAAAACAGTTTCCATTTTTCAAGGTTTCCAAATGTTTCAAATGAAAGTTTGTACAATTCATAGTACAAACTAGTTACTAAATATTACTGCTAGCTACTACTGATAACAAAATGTAATCAGTGCATGTTCTTCAAGGTGCGTCTTTTTTCACGTTTTTTGGTTATTTCAGATATGGAAAAAAGACTAACCAGCCCAAAATGCATTCGCACCAATTCACCCTGCAGTGTGTCCAATACCTATCCACTAGATTTATTGTAGCCTCAACTGCAGATAGATAACCCACAACATATAACCCTAACGTGCACACTTAACTGTAACTCTTGATCTCAACACAAACCATATACAGCCCACCCCTTACTCACCTAAACTACTCCAGGCTAGCAGAACAGCAGCCTTCAGTTCCTGCTGACATCCTCAGTACAGGGAACTCATGACACCCCGTCCCCTCACCACTCAATGGAATCCCCTGGCTGCCCATCACAGAATCCCTGGACCTTCCTGATGACCCCCCCCCCCTTCAGCAATCTCATTGATATCCATCTGTTGGCTGAACTCCCTGGGTTTTACTTAACCTCTAACTGACAAGAGACGGCACAGTTTTCAGCCTTGAAATTATGCTCGCATGGCTTTGTTTTTGAATGGCAGGCTGCACTGACTCTAAATAAAATACAGGGTTATGTCTTGCATACCCACAGTCATGATGTAATGCCCTCTACGCATGCATGCTTGCCAGAACCAGGTCCTCAGGACAGATGCATAGAATCCTGAGACCTGTGATGTTAAATTTATCTTGATCCATTCAGCTCCATCAGATATTAATTGGATGAATCTCTTTTTATTCTTTTTTCATTATTGATTGATTGAATGATTTTAATTGCCTGGTGTGAGTATGTGGACACCTTACTGTCCAGGTCAGTCAAGGCCTAACAACCACCTGGACAGGTACATAAAAGACATCAACCCCATGTCAGCCATTGTGTTTACATGCAATTAATAATCTGATCAAGGTGAGTAATCGATTAGAGGTGATAGTAGGTTGATTGCGGTGTCTATGTGTGTTTAATCATTTTGATCTCTTAATGACTCGGGATTACAACACTCATTGGATAACCAAATCATTAAAAGCAAGTTTTGTGTAGGCGACCAGGTAGCATAGTGGTCTATTCCGTTGCGTATTAACATGGGGATCGCCAGTTCGAATCCCAATGTTACCTCCGACTTGGTCGGGCGTTCCTACAGACACAATTGGCCATATCTACAGGTGGGAAGCCGGATGTGTGTGTGTGTCCTGGTCACTGCACTAGCTCCTCCTCTGGTTGGTTGGGGCGCCGGTTCAGGGGGGAGGGAGAACTGGGGGGGACTAGCGTGAGCCTTCCACCTGCAATGTCTTCCTGGTGAAACTCCTCACTGTCAGGTGAAAAGAAGCAGCTGGTGACTCCACATGTATCGGAGGAGGCATGTCCTAGTCTGCGGCCCTCCCTGGATTGGCAGAGGGGGTGGAGCAGAGACCGGGATGGCTCGGAAGAGTGGGGTAATTGGCCGGTTACAATTGGGGAGATGCATGCATGTGACTTTTCTTCTAATGTTGTGTTCAAGGCTTTTTGAAAAATATCTCCATTTCTGTTTTTTCACCTGTCCAAAACCATATGATGTTAAGCTCCTTCATTTTACTGAACATCGATATTGTTTTGGTCTTGCTCCAGAAATGTAGCAGTTTACTGCTGCTCAAAAAAAAAACCTTGAAAGAATTAAGTATAATTTGCAAAGCAGAGTAATTGAATGATTGACAAAAAATCTTGCTCTGTTAATTACATTAGTCTTGGAATGATTTAGACCTTAATTTCATTAGAATAGTTCCATTAAGGTGTTTTTATGGCAGTTGCAGTAATCAAATTATTGCCCTTATCTAATTAAACTTGAATTTTCAACTTTCATGTAAACACATCGAATGATCACTTCAACGAAAAGAAGTACCGCTTTCTTCTGAATCTCTGTCACTGAGAATTACATCAAGTACAGCTAGGCAATGCCACAGAAAGCAAGATGTCAAGGATATCACCCTTCTCTTGTATGAGAACTGAGTGAGCTCCCACTTCCCCTTGAACAGCCTTGCTTCAGTTTCCTGAGACTTTTAGTAGAGACCTAGCTGACGGAGGCAATTTGACACTGAAGGCCACCTAGTTATTGTGGACCAGAAAACGCATTCAAATATATATAAATAAGATTTTTCCCCCTTTGACTCCTCGATAGCACTTGGCCAATTACCCCACTCTTCCAAGCCATCCCGGTCGCTGCTCCACCCCCTCTGCTGAGCTGGAGAGAGCTGCAGACTACCACATGCCTCCTCCGATTCATGTGGAGTCGCCAGCTGCTTCTTTTCACCTGACAGTGAGTAGTTTTGTGAGGGGGACGTAGCACATGGGAGGAGCACGATATTCCCCCCCAGTCCCCCCTGAACAGGCGCCCCGACTGACCAGAGGAGGCGCTAGTGCAGCAACCAGCACACATACCCACATCCAGCTTCCCATCCGCAGACACGGCCAATTGTGTATGTAGGGATGCCCGACCAAGCTGGAGGTAACATTGGGATTCAAACTGGTGATCCCCATGTTGGTAGGCAACAGAATAAACCGCTACATTACCCGGACTTCCCCCGGATATCTTTTGACCCCGGCATATGTTTCATGAGTACAGACACTGTCCTCTACTCCTTCAATGCTATGCTCATCCATGACTAAAGTAGTTAGGTCATCTACATAGTCAGCTAAGGCCTGGCTAGGCCTACTTAGCCCTAGCTCCACTGCACATACTCTACACCCTCCTCCAGGAGAAGATGTAGAGAGAAACGTCAGTGGTTCTGTTACCAAGATGTAAAGCCTTGCCTGAAGATGTCATTACATTATAACATTTCAACTGATAAGATAATGATGGCCAATTGCAAAGCCTCAAAATATTTTGAAAAGATGAAGATGTAAAAGAAAAAAAAGTGACTACCTCTGTATTATTTCTGTGCTAGAAGCTCTACAGTAGTTTTGAAATTGAGAGGGTGTCAGAGTGAGAGGAAATATCTTATTTCATTGTAATGTGCAGAATATTAGCAGCTAGCTCTCCGGGCATTCTTTACACATTATTTACTGCTAGGATTTTAAGGGCTTGTTGGCCACATCATAAAAAATTGACTCAATAATAATATCCGTGACCCCCGGCTCAACTCATATCTCCAGCCTGTTTCAAAGAGGTAAGCACTGATGTATTACAGCCACACAAATGGCACTACAGTAGAGAAAGTAACACCTTCACTCATACCACAGATGTACATGTTATGAACCCACATATTTCACAAATACTAGACTTGGTGATGTTGGGTCTTTTGATGCACAGATGGGTGGGGAAAAACAAGACAAACAAAGCATCATGCATGTATTCACCCTCACACACACACACACACACACACACACACACACAGAAAACCCTAAGGCCAAGGCTATTTTTATTGACCCTGTATACAACCTTAAATGTGGGCAAAAGAAATCAAACTCCTCTTTAAATAGAAGAGAAATAAATAGAAAGTCAAGAGGAAAGTGATAGAGAGATTGTTAGTGAAGAATGAGATTAGAATTCATTATTACTATGTGTGTGTGGGGGGGGGGCAGTGGGAGGTGTGAGGAGAGGAGTGTGAGAGGGTTTTTTTTTTTTTATGCAACAAAAGGTTATCCGGGTTGTTCTCAAGTCAGAATGGATTTGTACTGCATTGTACTCACATTTATGAGACCAAACTCATGCCACCAACAAACACTGGCTCAGAAAAACATGGAGCTGTGAAATGATGGAGGGCCACCTCTGTGGTATTTCAGTGGTGCTAAACCAGCCATAGCGGGAGGTGTGTGATGTGTCTGCTCGTAGGGACGTGAGTGCAGATCCCACTGCTTTCACTATCCAGGCTTATACATGAATGACTGTAGCAAACCTTGAGGCTGGTGTAGCAGGGAAACTGGTGAGGTTGGCATGCTGGTAAAACCATACATATCTTTTAGCAACCTGTCCATCCATACTCACTTAGGCTCAGGGACACAGTGGGGTGGAGCCTATTCCAGCATGCACTGGGCAGAAGGCAGGGTAACACCCTTGGCGGGTCACTGGTCAATCACAGGGATCACACACAGTCACATCAATGGGTACTCTGATACACCAGACATGAATGTCTTTGGACTTTGGGAAGAAATCAGAATTCCAAAAGCAAACTCCACACTGATGGACTAAGATCTAACCCTGGACCATTTTAGTAGGCCAACAATTCCATATCAATTTAATCAAACACCTTTTGGAAGCTAGTGCAGCATGCAGTGTTGACACGCTTTCATTCATTTATTTTGTAATAATTATATTGTGTATGCATGATATTTTTAGTATTTGTATATATTTTGGATGCTGTATATGTATGGGTATATACAGGGGCGTTTCCAGGATTTAAGGACATTTGGGGAGTAGCCCGGACTTCTGTAGGGGGGTCCGGGGCGATCCTCCCCCGTAATTTTTTTTTATAAACAAGCTCTATTTTGATGCTTTTTATGCACTCTGGCACCTTATTTACATTGAAAGTACATGTGTTAATCATTGAAAAATTGAAATGTGTACCTCAAAAACTGTTGTTTACTCTCCAGATTGATTGTGAATTGTGGTGTTAAAAATATTAGTAGTTGTTAGTAATTAGTATCAGTATTGCGTAGAAGCAGAATACTTCTATCATTAAACATCTTTTGACATGCTACAGTACCAGACTAGAGAAAAAAAGTTAAATGCATTTATGTTAACATTAGTTTATTGGAATATTAAATGTTCTTACACACACACACACTCAATTTTCAGATACAGTTCATGCAGTGTAGTGCTGCACTGTTCACCTCTCCATTGTGCTGCTGTCTCTGTCTTCTTTCTCTCCATCATCTGCTGCTCTCTCTTCTCTCTCCATCATCTGCTGCTGTCTGTCTTCTCTCTCTCTCTCCATCGTCTGCTGTCTGTCTGTCTGTGCCTGTCTGTCTGTCTGTCTTCTCTCTCTCTATCAACTGCTGCTCTCTGTCTTTATATCATCTGCTGCTGTCTGCCTGTCTGTCTTTCTCTCTCCATTGTCTGCTAGAGGGTGGAATCATCAAAGTGTACTTCCTTGGTTTGAGCATTGCGAATCAGTCTATGATGCTGTTACGATCTTTGGCACACACAGCCTCCCTCTCAGTTGACATCACTGCCAGGTGATTGAGCCTGCCTTGACCCATGGTTCTTCTCAACCACGTGTGCAGCTGGCACGGGCCAATGAATGATCTTTTGCAACTGCTAACGGGAATTGTTAGTGCTGCTTGAAAGACTGAGCTCAGGCTTGGGGACATGTCAGGGTCAAGGGGCTTGTATACACTCCCCATGTCCAAAATGGCACCGTCTTTTCTTCTTCTGGTCAGGAACTGTCTAGCAAATACAATCTCCTCTTTACTGACTGTTATCTTGTGGTGTTTAGCAATAAGCTTAAGGGAGTCTTCGCTTAGGAAGTCATCTGCTGCTGGATGGCAAGCTTGGATGCCTTTCATCAGCTCTGCACCCACATCACAAAATCTCCTAGTGAGCTCACCTATCATCCTGTCAAGACATGGGAAGAAGATGTTGTACCTTAGCTCACCCCCCAGTACTCACATGAGCCTTTGTGCCCAAGGAGGACTCCACCTCTCTGTCAAATCTCAGTCCTCAAATCACCTCTGCTTGTGCCTGTGAACAGTTGGGGTCTCTGACAGATTGTTGGCCTCAGAAATGTTGCCTCCTTGTAACTGTTCTCTGCCGTTTCATCTTTCCACACATGGCATTAGTTTAGAGACCTGCATGCATTTTGACAGACTGTTATGTTACAAAGACTATTGGACATTCACACGTGTTACGTTTTTTTGTCGGGTTTCACATAGGCTTAAATTTAAAATTATATTCGGGGCTACAATCAAAACGTTTGTGGCTTAAGCCCTGACAAAATGACCCAGTGACGCCAATGGGCATATAGCCTATACTTTAATGTATTTTATAACTTTTCCCATGTGAAGCAATTTGCGTGGTGCTTTCATGTAGAAAATGTGCTATATAAATAAAGTTTGGTTTAATGATTGGATTTAAATACACAGTTCAGTCTCAAATTATGTTCCAGCACTCTCTTTTACCTGCAATTACTGAGGCACCTACATATCTGTAGGATCACAGTGATATTACATTATAATATGTACGCCTGTTTGGAAAGTTAGGTCACTCCAGACTTTCCTTTTTAAAGCTCAAACTCTACATTTGTCACAGTGACATTAACTACACAAGAGAAAGTCAAATGCATTTAATCAATGGAAATAGGAAATTAAAACTGCATCCTAAGTGTGAATTAGATGTGTAGATATTGCCTATATTTATACCTCTACTGCAATGGTAAATATAGAATTGCTTTGCCATTTACTCCACTGTTACTCTGGCTTTGGTTATTTGTAATCTTCAGTCTTAAGCATTCAACAAGAATGGCCAGTGGCAAATGGGCAACTTTCTAAAAGACAACCTGGATTGCAACCTCTGTTGCCTTCGAGTCTTGTCAACAACATCATCAACAAGAAAGGGTGGATCAATACTTTGTTCGTATTACAGCTACATACACACGGGGAGTGATGGCTGAAGAAACTGTCCTTATGCATTTTCTGATCCTGCTGGCCTTCCTCCAGGGGCAGCCCTTTCTTTTGATGCCCAATCCCAGACTGTCATCCATATCGTGGTCAGGGACAGGACAGCAGAGCATTCTGCGTGTTTTTAATTGTGGTTCTTTTTCATGTTTGGAGGAAACCCAAGTGAGCATGAGGATAAAATGCAAATTCTACACAGAAAGGCCCCTAGCCGAATGATAACCCACCTGAGCATGGGGAGAACATGCATAGTACACACACATAGCCACTGCATACCGATAGGCTTAGGGAGAACATGCAAACTCCCCCAGTGTTAACCCCGCCCCAGGTGGGAATCGAACCCAAGACCTTCTGGCTGTGAGGCAGCACTGTAAGCACCGAGCCACCAGTGGAGCACACTAAATCAGCATAAATAAACATATGGGGGAATGTGCAGAGACAGTCTCTTGAAAAAGAATAACAGCCTTCAGAGTAAATACCAGGATGCTAAAGAAACTTTGGCAAGAAGAGATGATACACAGAGAAAGATAGACAAGTGGCATCATGGAGTACTGTGGACAGAGGGGAGGAGGTCAAAGTATTTGTAGAGAAAGACTGATGATCTAAAAAGAGGATAGCCATAGTTTCACAGAGCCACCAATAAAGAGAGGAATTAAAATATGAAGGAACATGATTTGAATAGGGCGGCACGGCAGCACAGTGGTTAGCACGGTCACCTCACAGCAAGAAGGTCCAAGGTTTGAAGCCTGGGGTTGTCCAACCTTGGGGGTCATCCAGGTCATCCTATGTGTGGAGTTTGCATGTTCTCCCCATGTCTGCATGGGTTTCCTCTGGTGCTCCTATTTCCTCCCACAGTCCAAACACACGTAGGTCAGGTGAATCAGCCGTGCTCAATTGTCCCTAGGTGTGAATGTGTGTGTGTGTCGGCTCTGTGATGGCCTGGCGGCCTGTCCAGGGTGTCCCCCCACCTGCCCCCCAGTGAACTGCTGGGATAGGCTCCAGCAACCTGCGACCCTACTCAGGATAAACAGCTTAGATAATGGATGGATGGATGGATTATTTGAATACCCGAGGTAACAAATAGAGGGAAGATAGACAAAAGAGAAAATATGATGTAAAGCGGTGGCTCTCAGTCCAGTTCTGAGGAAACCCCAGTACTGTTTGTTGGTCTTCTATTCTGCCAGGTAGTTATTTATGTTCACCTGTTGTGTCAGACATTCTAGCCATCTAATCGGACTTTTAGACAGGATAGAGAAACAGTATTGTAGAGGGATTTTTATGGAAAAAAAAAACACAATTATCCCTTGTGGCCTATCAACGACCCCAGTAAGCCTATCCTATATTGTCGCTCACTTACAGGAACTGATTGATAAAAGAGATCTTTCAGTTCCTACTAATATTCCTTGTGGGTTAGTAAACAGACGAGATGGTTAAATCAGGATGTGAAGTTAAATTAGGCTATTAATACGGGAGCCTCCAAAGAGGCGCAGGGAATTCTTCATGAAAAAGTCTTACCTGCCTTGGTATTTGTACCCTTTCTCTGCAGCCCTTCAGAAGTGGTTTGTATTCACAGCATGAGATAACAAAGTGTGTACCCTTTCTGTGTGTGTGTGTGTGTGTGTGTATGTGCACTTGCTGACAGATGTGGGGGGTTTCATTGTCCCGTTTTCTGTCCTTTGTGAACTTGACATATCTTTTGATGGTACTGTGGCAAAAGCAATTCCTATCCTCTGAACAATAAAAAGGGAAGTGGTTTTTTTTTTTTTTGTGCAGAGCTCTTCCTTGCCATGCAAAGTGTGCTGCTTGTATTTGTACTGTATGTGCACCATAGAAGCTCTGCTTTGGGTCTAGTTATTAAGTTCAATCGAAGCGTTGAAAAGATGGCTGTTTTCTATAATACCGTGTGAACACCCAAAAAAAAAAAAAATATTTTCCATTTGTCCATTTAAAGAAAGAGCACAAAAAGAGCAGGCAATCCAGGAAATTAATGTCAATTGCTGGAGAAAAGCTGATAAACCATGAAATCAGGGCATCAGTTTTGGTTTTGTTGGTTGTGTTTCCTATAGAGACAAAAACACAAGCTGTCACATCTGGAGAGCCATGAACCAAAGCCCACTCTAGTTAAACCAAATGGACCATGCAGGATGATATGAGTGTCTCCCAGAGGATTATCATCACACCAGCACTGTTACACCTAAATCTTAGAATGATTTAAATCACCTGGGTTCACCTTAGCTCTGAGGTCCTGTTTGTCTTGTTTACTAACAATGAAACTGGGATAATGCTTTGGAAAACTGCCTCGACACTTAATATGAGCTCCCCATCATTTGCATAACTGTGCCACAAACACAACTAAAGTTTGAGACTGGGTACCCTGATAGTAGCTGGCTCCACTGCCCCTAAATCTTTTGCCAGAAAGGGCCCATCTCTGGGGGTCTGGGGGGCGTGGTGGTCTATTCCGTTGCCTACCAGCACTGGGATCGCCGGTTCGAATCCCCATGTTACCTCCAGCTTGGCCGGGCATCCCTACAGACACAGTTGGCCGTGTCTGCAGGTGGGAAGCCGGATGTGGGAATGTGTCCTGGTCGCTGCACTAGCACCTCCTCTGGTTGGTCGGGGTGCCTGTTCAGGGGGGAGGGCGAACTGGGGGGGGGGGGTATCATGATCCTCCCACGTGCTACGTCCCCCTGGCAAAACTCCTCACTGTCAGGTGAAAAGAAGCAGCTGGTGACTCCACATGTATCGGAGGAGGCGTATGGTAGTCTGCAGCCCTCCCTGGATTGGCAGAGGGGGTTGAGCAGCGACCGGGATGGCTCAGAAGAGTGGGGTAATTGGGAAGATCCAAAAAACAAAAAAAAAGGAGAAATAAAGGGCCCATCTTTTCAGCTCCACTAAAAGGAGAAATTTAATGATCTATCTGTCGATGTAGCACAGTCTGTTAATGAGAAGCATATGACTTCGAGAATATTGTTGATGTTCCATGAAATACGAGGGCTACTCCTTCTCCTCACTTTGTATGTGATCACTCGCAGAAAACTCAAATTGATCTCCGCTGACTCAATCTCTGTGACAGTTCCCGAAAAGAATCAATTTCTGTTAATTGATCGCCCTCCTCTCTGTTTCAGCTAGTAGAGACAAGGTATGCAGGAGATAGATAACCAAACAGCCCTTTCATTTGATGCAGATACAGCTAGCCTAAGGCTGTGTTAATACCTAATCTGTTTGGTACTGTTTAAATTAACTCTGGTGTGTTTGCCCATTCAGTCTAGTTCGCTTGGGTAGGTGTTAGTGCTGTTATTCTTACTCTGGTGCAGACCAAACAACTGCAATAAGACCGCCTGAAAAGGTGAGTCTTGGTCCACTCCAAAGTGAACTGCATGGTGCAAACAGCACCATGACGAAATGCTACATCTGTAAAAATTCAGAAGAGGGAGTGTCAAAAACCTGAGCACAAATAGCAAAAAACAAAAAACAAAGACAAAGATTCAGATTCACTATGATATCTATAAAGAGAGACTTCATGTTTACAATTTAGAACTGAGAAATGTTACATCATTAACGACAATATTAACAATACACGCATATTGTTTGCCACTCTTGATAGATTTACAACCCCGCCCCCAGCACCAATACCCCTGGTAACCTTTGGTGGAGGGATCCAAGATGGCTGCGTGAGCTTTTTTCCCGTTATTTTTTCTGTGCCAAATTATTAATAACCTGACCAATTCTTGGGCCTTTAATCTGACATTCAATCTAGCCGTGTCTGTTCTTCTTTGAACGATATCATGGCTGATACAAGGCAAAGAAAGAAAGGAAGCTGAGGGCGGCAGAACAGAGAGTGATAACTTGGCAATATAGAAGCTGTGTCATGCTTTTTGGGTTTTTCCCTTTCTTTTAGTGTGTTATATAGCTGGGAGGTGCATGTAAACCACCTACAGAGTTACAAAGCCCAAAGCCCATGCCAAAGGGAGTTATTCTCTCTGACAAAACACTGCTTGAAATGCCTCGTTTGTAGTCCAGTGTTTTCTTCAGTTACTTATCTACATCACTATGTAACACATTTTAATAACACCTGCCTGACGGATAGTTTGGCCCGCCCTCAATGTTAGGTTGAGCGGAGGCCGGGAAGAGTTTTGTTAGTTTGTATCTTGGCCTCAATCTCTAGCAGGCTCATCTAGCTGCCCGTGCATCTGCAAGAGGTCATAGCTCTTCTTCCAACGACATAGGCAATGAGATTAGTGTCACATCTGCAGTGTTGAAAGAAGCTCAGGTTATTCATCTCACGATCATATAAATTATGGCTTCATCTTCCCAAGATCATGGGAAACATGGCACAAAATGTAACAAAGAAAAAAAATAATTTGTGATATTGATAAAACCTTTTGTGAAGCAATTAAGGAAAAAAAGTGTTATAAAGTTGTTTTATTTTTAATAGTGGTACCTAGCACACCTTAGTGGTAGATAATCAAGTCAATTTTATTTTTATAGCCCGATATCACAAATTACAAATTTGCCTCAGTGGGCTTTACAGCAATACACCATCCTGTCCTTAGACCCTTGCATCAGATAAGTAACAACTCCCTAAAAAAAAAAAAACCTTTAAAAGGAAAAAAATAGGAGGAAACCTGTTGCCAAGCAACCGCCATCAACAAGTAGACCGGACAGGAGGACAGACAACACATGCAGACGGGGGAGACTCACATCACACCATTCACATATAGGGGAGAAGACACAGGAAAATACATTATTCAGAAAGTGAAAGACGTGAGAGAGAAGAGTTGTAATAATCTATACTCTTTAATCTCGTCAGCAGGACAGAGCTTGGTGAATTCATTGAGACTGAAACTGACCCAATAAAAAAGCTTATACCTTTCATAAGCATATCATAGTGCTCAAAATGCATTTAGCAGTAGCTGTTAGCATAAAACATTAACTTTAAAAAAGCAAGATGGTTGCAGACTTGTCCTGGAAATTGTATTTAATTGAATAGTCTTCATCCCACTATGGATATACTGCAGCAAAGTCTAATGTTAATGTGTTATAAAAAGTGATTACAGCATAGGTAAGATATCAAAGTGGAACCACAATGAGATAGCATATAATGTCCATACGGTGGCGGATAACAAGCTAAGGGTCTAAAATGGCATGAATAATTATCCAATATGTATGCCTTCTAAACATGTAATCCAACTAAAATAGCACTAAGCACCATACAATACTTAAAATCAATGGAGTTATACTTGCATTTACTTGAAAACTTTTTTTTTCAGGAAAGAATGGCTGAATTAAAAAGGGGGCAAAAGCATGAAAACCCAGACCTATGAACAGAGAGTGGTGAAGAACAAAATCTCACTAATGATTTTTTTAAGTTTCCAAATGTTACAAAGAAAATGCCATGGACTCCAAGCATAATGGGATTTGGCACAGAGGATCCCAGGAACAGACTCAGTCAAAAACAAAGTGTTTGTTGGTGGTTTGGCATAGTAATCATAATAATGTCCAAAGCCAATTACTTGCCCATCAAAGGAAGAAAGATGAATCAGGTAACAAATATCTACCACCAGCTAATGATGAGGATAATGGTTCCACAGATAGTGATGCAGTCAAGAGTCCCCACAGCATTGTTGCGACAGATCCCAGTTCAACTGAGTGTGGGGATCCAAAAAACACAAAAAAAAATCATGGAAGGGGAGTTAAATGGAGAAAAATGGTTCCAGTCCAAAGAAAATTCCAAATATCAGTTCCAAGAGAAAATTGGAGGAGAATCTCGCCATGAAAAGGCTCAACAAAACTCAGACAAACATGGACCCATATCCTTTACAACCAGTTCAGAAATCAAAACCCTTGCTGCCCAATAGCCTTCAAATACCAAAAAAATAATAAATTGTATCAGGAAAAAGTCAAGCCCATACCTTCAAATCAAGGCTATTTGCTCTTTTTCTAAATGCAGAACCAGTTACTTATTTAAAAACAAATACAAACCACAACCCAGTGACAGTAAAATCTGTATTCCCGCTTACTCAGATTGGAGCATTACACATGCCAAAAAAGAAACAGGGTTTCATCGAGCAAGTTACTCATGCAGAGGAAATATTGCTAAAGCACTCAAAGAAGGTGTGAGTAATTCTTACAAGTCTAAGTCGGGTACCACCCCGATAGCAGAGCTAAAGGCAGGGAATCTGTCACAAAGCCTGACAAAAAATGTCTTCAAAAAAAATTGAAGAAAGCCTGCTATATACAAGATAATGTGATAATGGGGCTCATGCTTACTCAAAAGATATTTCCAGAATATGATAGTGTCCAGGCTACATGCAACTTTTGCAGATTGATCCATTCACTGTACGTTTGTACATAGAGCAGGGAATGACTATCCTTATCGCTCATGTATGAAAAACCAAATCCCTTTCTCTGTACTTGGATGCCACTGGTGTTGTCATAAAGATCCCCTATCAGAACCAGAGGGTCCTCTACTATGCATTAACTCTGCCCGGAGACGATGTCAACAGACCTCTACTGCCAGTGTCAGAGCTGGTGATAAATGAACACAATGTGCCCAGCATTTCTTGCTTGGCTAATGTAATTTGTGCACAGCGTAGCCAAATGCCCCTCGGTGTGGGTGCATAAAAACTGATTTTAGCTGGGACTTCATACGAAATGTTCCCATTGCATTCAACAAAGAAAATGTTGGCACATATATTGAGAGAGCGCACAAAATATGTGTTCACAAAATAGGCAAAAGGGACCTGCAGAGGTTTACTGTTTTACACCTCTGTGCATCACATAGATTAAACCTGTGTGCCGGGCTATTGTCCACATCACAAAGGATAAAGGATTGCATGATTTTGCAACCTTCTGCTTTGCCCTTCTACAGAACTGCGCAAGCATCGAAACAGCGAATGTGTTTTTTTTTCTTTCCAAATGTGCCGTGATTTCCTTTGTGAAAAAAAGACAACTGCTCTACAGGGTGTGGTTGTTCAGTTGAATAATTACATACAGCAAAACACCTGTCAAACAGAAGAGGAAGAAATGTCTTTCATGGTAGAAATCCCTGAAGAGGATGATTTGAATGTGAATTTGAATTTCCATAGGAGAGTATACACCATCACCGGTCAGTCTCCATTAACAGCAGAATTCAGGAAGGTATATAAGGAAGCTGTTGAGATTCTTGGCAATGAAGACAATACTCTGGATACTTGTGAATACAAAAATTATAGCTATGATACCGAGCTTGCATCAATTGTTGTATGACTATGTGCCATGTCATACACTCTTTAACTTTGTGAGAATCCTGCACAATTCACTGTAGGGAGAAAAAAAAACTTCTTTAGGCTACACTGACCAATCACGAAATTTTTGGTTTTTCTAAAGGGCAGAAAGATGAAGAATAATGGTGGAAGGGTTTCATTGTCCAATGAGGCATAGTAAGCAGCAATAATCAACTTGGCTTTGGCAAATAATGCAATTAGACTCCAAGAGATTCAAAGCCACATCATAAGGAATAACACAATTTTCACCAACATTGGGCAAGTCAGCCTGTCCACATTCGCTCAAATTCTCCATCGAAACCAAGTGCACACGGAGCAGCTTTACACAGTGCCTTTTGAGATAAATTCTGAAGGAATAAAAGATCTGAGACATGAATATGTGGATGTAAGTACAAGATTAGCTACAATACACTACTCACAGTACAACATTTTTCCCAGTGTATTGCACTACACCGTATTGACTGATTTCCCCCCCCCCCCCGCCAAGAGTCTTGGAAATGGATGCTAATATGATCCCACGTGAGTTTGTTTTCATCGATGACGCTGGCTTCAACCTCACAAAGACCAGAAGAAAGGGAAGCAACATCATTGGTCACAAAGCCATTGTTGATGTTCCTGGCCAACGTGGCGGCAGCATCACAATGTGTGCTGCCATCACACATACTAATGGTGTCTTCCACTGCCATGCCAACCTTGGTTCATAAAACAAAGCCCACATGGTCACATCTTTGGACAGGCAACACAAAATTTTGATGCCAGTGGACCATATGGATGATGCAAAGCAACACAGATGTGTTGTAGTATGGGACAATGTAAGCTTCCATCATGCAGCCCTGGTACAAAACTGGTTTGCTTACCACCCACAATTTCTTTTCCAATATCTTCCATCCTACTCTTCATTTTGCAATCCAATTGAAGCGTTCTTTTCAGCATGGGGGTGGGCGATATATGACCGTCAGCCCTATGTGCGCATGCCTTTTCTGCAGGCAATGGAAGAAGCATGTGATGATACTGAGGTGTTGATATCCAGGGCTGGATATTACACTGGATACTACAAGTGCTTCCTCCCTTGATATCTAGCCGGGGAAGATATTGCCTGTGATGTTGATGAGGTAATGTGGCCAGACCCAGCCAGGCGGTGAGATGCAGCCTAAGTATTTTTTCTTTCCTCTTTTGTTTTTGTTTTCTTCGTACATTTTTTCTTTGTGTATTTTTCCTGAAAGTTTTCTGTTTAATGTATTCGACAGAGAGCATATTTTTGCTCACACAACTGTAATGGATACTGTATATGCTGTTCATATGTTGCTCTGATTTGTTGTGGAGAAAAATAAAAAGGTTTTGTCTCAACAGTATATTTGTGTTTCTACACATTCTGCTATAGACTTGAACAATCTCTCTCTGTGCAGAATTCTCTACATACAGAACTATTTTATTATGACAAAGCTCACCAAAGATGAAAGTGATTTTGATTGAGCACAACAGTGCGTAATTAGTTGGACAAAAATCTGGTAATATGAATGAAGTGTGTGTCGTTTGGTGCAAAAGTTAAAAAAAAAAATTTTGGACCCCCCGCCTTTTTTTTCTCCCCAATTGTACTTGACCAATTACCCCACTCTTCTGAGCTGCCCCAGTCACTACCATAATGCCTCCTCTGATAAATGTGGAGTCACCAGCCGCTTCTTTTCACCTGACGGTGAGGAGTATCGCCAGGGGGACGTATCACGTGGGAGGATCACGCTATTCTGATTCAGAGGTTTAAGCCCTATGATAAATTTAACACATGGTCAATTTGCTGCTCTAGTGGTTTATATTTCCATGCTGCTGCATACATTGCTCCACCCAAACGTGAGGTCTTTTTTGAGGTACTAACAAAGTCTGTCTATGGAAAAAAAAACAGATTGGGTTGGGGCACTGTGTGCATCAGGGTGAAAATATCTACCTCTAGGGCAGCAAAAGAATCACGTTTAGTTAATATTTGAATACAACTCATTTGGATGTAATGGCTGAAACAAAAATTCTTTGAACCCACAACTTTGGTGAATAATTGAAATTGTCAATTGATGACATCACGAATTAGTAGTGACATTGAATTAGGAACATTTTTCTCACCGAACACGTTTCCTCTAATACCTTAAAATATAATTACATGTTACTATAACAATATTTTACATCTGTTTCAGATTCATAAAGAACAGTCTCTTTCAGCAGAACACGAGAGACAAGACTATTGATGTCATCAAGAGACAAATCATGGAGCTGTTCCATAGACAGTGAACAGTGGAACAACTCCTAAAGACACTATGGCAGTGTTTCTGATTCAGAGATGTTCAGTTAGGTCCATAAGTATTTGGACAGTTATACAATATTTGTAATTTTGCCCCTGTACACCACCACAGTGGATTTGACATGAAGTATTTGAGATATGATTGAAGAGTAGACTTTCAGCTTTAATTTAAGGGGTTGGATAAAAATATGGCATTGACTGTTTAGAAATTACAGCCATGGATATACGGGGTCACCCCATTTTCAGAGGCTCAAAAGTAATTGGACAAACAAACATAACTATGATTA
Organism: Lampris incognitus; assembly: GCF_029633865.1. Lineage (NCBI taxonomy): Eukaryota > Metazoa > Chordata > Actinopteri > Lampriformes > Lampridae > Lampris > Lampris incognitus. The sequence goes on along the minus strand of NC_079211.1, from coordinate 27,434,561 downwards.
TAACAATTATATTTAATGTTTGGAGGAAAATCCTTTGCAGTTAATGACTGTCTGAAGTCTGGAACCCACCGACAGCTTCAAATTCTGAGTTTCCTCCTTTGAAATGCTCTGCCAAGACTTAACGGCAGCTGCCTTCAGTTGCTGGTTGTTTGTGGGTCTTTTGGCCATTAGTTTGATCTTCAGCAAGTGAAAAGCAAGCTCAGTTGGGTTGAGGTCAGGTGACTGACTTGATCACTGATGAATATTCCACTTTTCTGCCTTGAGAGACTCTTGAGTTGCTTTCTCAGCTTGTTTTGTGTCATTATCCATCTGCAGTGTGAAGCACCATCCTCTCAGTTTTGTGGCATTTGGTTAAATCTGAGCAAATGGTATATCCTTATAAACATCACAATCCATCCTGCTACTTCTGTCAGTAGTCACATCATCAATAAACACCAATGACCAAATTCCACTGGCAACCATACATGCCCATTTCATAACACTACATCCACCATGTTTGACAGATAGTATGGTATGCTGAGAATCATGAGCTCTTCCTTTTGTTCTCTACACTTTTCCTCTTCCCATCCTTCTGGTACAAGTTAATCATTGCTTCATCTGTCCAAAGAACCTTGTTCCAGAACTGAGTACGTTTTTAGATGTTTTTAAACACAGTCTAATCTGGCCTTCCTGTTCTTAAGTGACACCAATGGTTTTCACCTTGTCGTAAACCCTCAGTATTTATTGTCATGCAGGTGTCTCTTGATTGTAGACTTGGACAATGATACCCCTACCTCTCGAGTGTTTTTGACTTCACTAGATCAGAATCAGAATACTTTATTTATCCCCGAGGGGATATTGAGTTCTATTACAGACACTCACGCTCTAATAACTAAAAACTAACAAGATACAAGATAAGAAAATAGAAACAGAAACAAACAAATAAAAGATAAATAAGAAGATGTTGTGAATGTGTTTGTCTTCACTAGGGAAATAATTCTGTGATCATCCACTGTAGATGTGTTCTGTGGTCTTCCAAGCCTTTTGGTGTTGCAGAGCTTGCCAGTGTGTTCTCTCTTTTTAAGAATGTACCAAAATGTTGATTTTGGCCACTCCTGAAGTGTTTACTAGCCATCTGATAGATTTCCTTTGCTTTTTCAGCCTAATGATGGCCTCCATCACTTGTATTGACACCTCTATGGACTTCATGTCAGGAGTTCCGATGAACAGCCACCAAATGCAAATATATATACTTGGAATGAACTCCAGACCTTTTATCTGCTTAATTTGTCATGGAATAATGATGGAAAAGGTCTTACTTGCCCATGAAACCACTTGTTAGTGAAGTGTCCAATTACTTTTGATTCTCTGAAAATGGGGTGACCATATATAAAACTGGTTGTAATTCCTGAACGGTTAATGCAATATTTTTGTCCAACCCCATAAATTAAAGCTGAAAGTCCACACTTCAATCACATATTGGTTACTTCATTTCAAGTCCACTGTGGTGGTGTACAGGGAAAAAAATTACAAATACTTGGTCACTGTCCAAATACTTATGGACCTAACTGTAAGCCCTACGTTTAAATGCAATTAATTTTGATATAATAGCTTAAACAAAAAATATTTCAGCCCACAGAGTTGGTGACGTAACGTGTCACTTGATGAAATCACAAATTAGGAACCCTGAAATATAATTTTTTTTTTCTGGCCAAACACACATCCTCAACACCAACACTTATCCAAAGAATTTTCCACAAGGGTTGTAAGTTGACTTGTGTGAATCTCTTCAGTTCTGAAGCGATAAAGCTCCTGTCTCCTTCCCTAGGTCTGAAAATCTAACCTAACTGCCATACAAAATCTGTGCAAACACTGCAGTGCAGATGCAATCTTTCTCTCCGGTTTTTCAGCACACTCGGCTGGTGAGGCTGGCAGTCTCTGAACTTGGGCAGACATGTTTGTAAATACTGCAGTGAAAATGCAGTCATGTAAGTGTAACTTCTGAACACCAATGTCTTGTATAGGGTCCAAAGTTTTGATTGTAGAAGCACTACATTTTAAGCGCCAATGGGAAAATAAAATCAAGCGAGTCAGTGCAATTCAATTCTGCCTACTCCATGCTGTAAAGTGATGCTCAGTTTATGAACTTTGGAGGTCATCTTTTTTCCATCAAGATCCATCAGGACTTTTTTTCACAGATTCAAGGGGTAATTGCAATGTTCTTGGGATATTTTAGGTTGAGTGTGTATATGAGCCTGAAGAAAATGGCAAAAGCTGCTGCAACCAAGTGCAACTCTTTCAGGACCTCTGTTCCTTTGATGGCTATCTTAATGTCTTTGGGTGAATGGAAAGGATCCTCTTTCCCAGTGACAAAGATCACCATGGTTGCCTGCTCCAGTTCTTCAGCCTCTTTTTCCTGCATATTATCCTGCAAAAAAAGAATACATGAGGACAACTAGAACAATCTACAGTAGAGTGAAGACCTCCGTCAAGGCCTAACAATCTCCCCAATTTGCCATTACTTGCAATTGCAACATTTTATTGGCTAGATGCCAGAAACAAGACTTTTAAGTTTCATCAAAATTACTAGGTTTTTTCCACTAGGGGCCATGAATGTTCACAGCAGATTGTATGGCAATTTGGCCTTGCATTTGCAAGTTTTTTTTTTCAACTGACCATGAGGAGTTTCGCCAGGTGGACATAGCGTGTGAGAGGATCACGCTATTCCCCTCAGTCCCCCCCCCCCCCGAACAGGCACCCTGACTGACCACAGGAGGTGCTATTGCAACAACATGTGGAACATGGGGAGTCGCCAACCACTTCTTTTCACCTGACAGTGAGGAGTTTCACCAGGTGGGCATAGCGCATGAGAGGATCACGCTATTCCCCCCCAGTTACCCCTCCCCCCTCAACAGGCACCCTGACTGACCACAGGAGGTGCTATTGCAATGAGCAGGACACATACCCACATCCGGATTCCCAACCACAGACACAGCCAATTGTGTCTGTAGGGACGCCCAACCAAGCCGGATGTATTATGGGGATTCGAACGGGCAGTCCCTGTGTTGGTAGGCAACAAAATAGACTGCTACGCTACCCAGACACCTTACATGTGCAGTTTGTCCTGATAGCAGCTCTAGTGGAATGGTCTTTGTGTTGCCAACATCAATAGCTTTTTTCTCTAGGTGCTGTTAATGTACACTGCAAATTTAATGAGACCTTGGGGAATCCATAGATACCAACTATATCAAGCTATCTGACCTGTAAAAGGGCTGAATATAATTTTGCCCATCAACGTTACCTGTGGCGAGGGTTTTCAAGAGCTACTGGGCTATATCAAGCCTAAATACCAAATCCCATCAAGACTATTTAGCCGTAGATCTGAAGCCTGTCTTGCAGAGAAAAACAAGAGCTTAAAATGCAACTTGGTAGCACTAAGTTTGTGGCTCTTACGACCGACTGCTGGGAGGCACTCACAACGGAGAGCTACTATGTGACAGTTACATGTCACAATATTGGTGAGAACTGGCAGGTTAAATCGGCCATCCTATTAACACGAGTATGCCAGGCAGACACACGGCTAACAACCTCACAGCTAAACTAATTGATGTGGTGGAGACTTGGGGACTTACTGGGAAAGTGTCTGCATGTGTCCACGACAATGCATGTAACACCGTTGCTGCTAATTCTCGCGGACGGGTGAACTGGGACTCAGTTGCCTGTTTTGTGCATACACTGCAGCTGGTGGTAAATGGTGGATTTAATGTGTATGTGCATCGGGTTATTGTTGCAGCCGGGCGGCTTGTCGGGCACTTCAACCACAGCATCCCTGCATGCAAAGCACTGGAAGCCAAACAAGAACAAATGAAACTTCCAAAACACCAGCTAATCCAGTCATGCAAAACTAGATGGAATTCTGTGTGCGACATGTTCACGAGACTTCCTGAACAACAGTGGCCAGTTACAGCTGTCTGTCCGACCAAACAGTAACAAAGCTGCAAGAAGCTAGCAGCGTCGAGATCCTGGACGAATACTGGCAGATAATGGAGGAGATTGCGCCTGTGTTGGAGACTAAAATGTGCGACCACCATCATGTCTACAGAAAAGGTGGTGTCAATTGCCAACATTTACCCCATCACCTTCAGCCTCCTAAACACACACCTGATTAGAGCTGAGGATGATGGATGAAGAGTGACAGAGTTCAAGGCAAAGGTTCAGCAATCCTTGAGTGACCACATGAAGGTAAGCTATTTCATTTACCTATAGGGTTAATATATGCCTGTGTATTTTTAAAATAGCCTAGGAACTATTTAAATATTATTATTATTATTATTATTATTATTATTATCATTATTAGCCCAAGCATGTTACTATCCTGGCGGCACGGTGGCGCAGTGGTTAGCAGGGCTGCCTCACAGCAAGAAGGTTCTGGGTTTGAGCCCCGGGGTAGTCCAACCTTGGGGGTCACCCCGGGTCATACTCTGTGTGGAGTTTGCATGTTCTCGCCGGGTCTGCGTGGGTTTCCTCCGGGGGCTCCGGTTTCCTCCCACAGTCCAAAGACATGTAGGTCAGGTGAATTGGCCGTACTAAATTGTCCCTAGGTGTGTGTGTGTGTGTGTGTGTGTGTGTGTGTGTGTGTGTGTGTGTGTGTGTGTGTGTGTGTGTGTGTGTGTGTGTGTGTGTGTGTGTGTGTGTGTGTGTGTGTCGTGTGATGGCCTGGTGGCCTGTCCAGGGTGTCTCCCCACCTGCCGCCCAATGACTGCTAGGATAGGCTCCAGCATCCCCGCGACCCTGAGAGCAGGATAAGCGGTTTGGATGATGGATGGATAGATGGATGGATATTACCATCTCTAGTGTGTATTGTTACTATTAGCCCATTACTATCATTATCGCTGACATAATAGTATGTTATGAATTAAGAGGGACATTAATTAGGCTATATTGTTTACCACAGGTTGACACGGATGAGTCGTTGGCCAAACCAGCGCTGATCCCCTCTGTCCTGGACCCTCACCATAAACATCTCCCTTTTTTTGCACCAGGGGAGAGAGGAGCCACAAAAGCAAAACTTGTGGAAATCCGTGCTACTGTGCAAGTGGCCACTGAAGATGATGAAGATGAGCCTGGCGCTGGTGCTATGGCGGGAGATGATGAGGCAGCGGTGCCTGCTGCCCAGACTGGAGTTGTATGGCACCACCAGGACAATGCCATGATGTTGCTCCTGGGAGATGACTACAGCACCTCTCAACAAGCTAACGACCCAGAGACAGAGGTGGATACCTATATGAAAGACAACCCCCCCTCATTGAATACGAATCCTCTTGACTGGTGGAAAACCAATCAGACGCGCTTCCCGAGGCTGGCTACTTTAGCGAGGCACTATCTCGGCATTCCTGGGACATCTGTACCATCTGAGTGGGTATTCTCCACCGTGGGTCTCACAATCAACAAACTGCACGCCAGAATAACCCCACATGCATGTCGACGTGTTGCTGTTTCTGAATAAAAACCAGTAGGAAAGCTGTCCGCTATGCTGAGGCCTGATTATTTTATTTTGAGGTCTGAAAAATGCCACTCCAAGTTCTTGTTTTGTTAATCTGTTGGCTGTTTTTGATAATCAGTTAGCCAGAGGATTCAGTGTGTGTTTTTGTTTTGTTAATCTTTTTAAACATTAGAAAATCTGGCTACTAGCTCTTTATTCTAATAAGTTATAAAATATTTTTCTACATGGGAGATCTAGGCTATTATGCCGATTATCCAGCACACTTGGCGCCGGAGGATTCAGTGTGTGTTTTCCTTTTTTTAATCTATTTTTGTTCTTTTGAAAGTCTGGCTACTATCTGGAATGTACTTAAACATTTATTTAAGTTAAATATTTTTCATGTAGGCCTGTCGGTCTATTTTATTCAGTCTGTTTTATTTCGTTCACTGCAGCGCTGCAGGTGCGTGATGATGTGACAGTGTTCTCATGTTCTATTGTTTATGCTGCTATTTGCACAAGTAAAAATAAAACCCTTCGTATGAAAAAAAAATTGTTGTATTGATTTTTTTTATTTCAGACACTCGGTCATTGTAAATAGTACATTTTAATCTTGGCGGTTAACTGTTGTTAATGGTTGGTTAATGCGTGTCGGTTATTGGTCAAGAAAAAAATTCAAAATGAGCATCCCTAGTTTGGACATGTGTGGAGGAGAGATGCTGGCTATATTGGTAGATTGGTAGAGGGATGCTGAATATGAAACTGCTAGGGAAGAGGAAAAGAGGAAGGCCAAAGAGGAGTTTTATGGATGTGGTGAGAAAGGACATGCAGGTGGATGGTGTGACAGAGGAAGATGCAGAGGACAGGAAGAGATGGAAACGGATGATCCGCTGTGGCGACCCCTAATGGGAGCAGCTGAAACTAGGAGTAGTAGTAGTAGACTCTGGTCCCTCAACAGTCCTAGAACTGCATGAATAGGGTATGGCTGTAAAGCTGGGACCTGTGGATTCAAAGATCCCAAATGTTTTGATATGTGATTATGCAAGTCCTCACAGTAGCTCTATGTGAGTAGCACTATTCTATGAAACTTGACCTCACTGTATAAAATGACCTATTGTGTCCTCTAGCTAATCTGGTAACATTAGAGACCAAGCCCAATAAGACAAAAGTATGGCTTGTCACTGCGGGGTCTGAGCCATTTTTAGAAAAAAAAACTGCTCGACATACAATTGCTAAAAAAGTAAAATAAAAACAGGAGACACGGGAAAATGGAAACGCGTGGAAACCCAAGAGAAATAACCAGAGGCACGACCAGGCCATGACAGAAAGCACCTCATGGTATTTTTGCTGTCAATCAATATTGTATAGAGGCAATCTTTTCTGTCTCATATAATTAGTTAATGTTTAATGATTAATTAAGAATGGTGTCTTTTGTCTTTTCCCCCACATACTCTGAGACAATTGCCCTTGAGCCTCCAGATGTTCATAAAAGACCCTCTGACAGGATAAAGAAATATTATATTCTGGAGCACTTTTCCTCACCTCAACATCTTTATTGATGACAGACAACCCACCAGTACTGCAATAAACAGTGCTGAAATTGCTGCCAACACCAAAGAAACTAGTATAAGCACTAATAAGTACAATAGATACAAACTTCTACACAGTACTTTAAAACTACTTACAGTGGTGGTCTATTCTGTTGCCTACCAACACGGGGATTGGTGGTTCGAATCCTTGCGTTACCTCCGGCTTATTCGGACATGCCTACAGACACGATTGGCTGTGTCTGTGGGTGGGAAGTCAGATGTGGGTATGTGTCCTGGTCGCTGCACTGGCGCCTCCTCTGGTTGCTTAGGGCGCCTGTTTGGGGGGGATAGTGTGATCCTCCCACGCGCTACGTCTCCCTGGCGAAATTCCTCACTGTCAGTTGAAAAGAAGCGGCTGGCGACTCCACATGTATCGGAGGAGACGTGGTAGTCTGCAGCCTCCCCGGATTGGCAGAGGGGGGGAGCAGAGATCGTGACAGCTTGGAAGAGTGGGGTAATTGGCCGGATACATTTGGGGAGAAAAGGGGGGGGATTCCACAAAGAAAAAAAGAAAAAACTACTTCCAGTACAATTTTATGTTCAAGCGGTAGTACAACAACCTATAAAATATTTATAAAAGTGACACAATATTCAATGTCATTATCTGTCAGTGCATGGTCATTTTATTTTGTGGATCTCAATCGAGTGGTTTAGTGACATTCAAAACAGTATAATTTAAAAGAATTCTGCACCGTTACCTTTGATGTTATCTGCATTTTGAAGGTAAATGGTTTCTTTATGAAGCTGAAATAGACTGCCCTCTTCTTTTGCTTTCTTTGCCTCCGTTTCTCTTACAGGATTCGGTGTTCCTTGCAAGTGAAATAGTGTGATATGAGTGATATCTCATAGTGAAGGGGAGATGTTTTTGGAGTCCCCCTGCCCCAGAGTTATTGCTGAAGTTAGGCATTTTAAAAACATACCATCATTTCTCTATGCATTACTTTGGCTACAAATCATTAGATATGTTGCATGTGGGTAAGTTTGACTCTCACTGATGGTTACCTGACTGCATTGGATCATGGAACTCAATTACATACATCAGTCAGTGTTAAATATATATATATACAGCAAAAAAAATGTTTTTTCGCTACTGGTGAATACAATGTGTAATTTTGGTCAGTGAATATTTTCAAACAACATAATCAAATCATATTTACAACAAAAAAAAGTAATAAACAGGTGATTCTCAAACCTTTCTTTTTGTAATCCGCTCTGTATCAGCAAATTCTATTAAAAAAGGGCAATGTGTATGTGCTGGTAAAGGTTGTTATGAAGTCATCAAGTCTGGTCAGTCATCTTCTTTGAAAGTGGATTGTTTTGAGATCCCAATGATTCTTTTCCATGATGCCTTGGGTCTTGTTGTCCCTTGTGAAGTTCTGATAATGGCATGTTTCATCATAACATATCAGATGATTGAGGGGAATGAATGTGTATTTCTTGCATTAGAATCAGCAAAATAACTTGGAAAGGATCCATTTTATAGTATTCCTGGGTTTTCTTCTTTTCTATTCCTGATTTTATTTATTTATTTATTATTTTTTTTAAATTGCCAGTAAGAAAGTCCTTCACCATACCTGCATAAGTCCCCTAAAAATGAAATTCATGTCAGATTTAGATTTAGTGTTTTTATGTTTGGTCCTTGTTTAAGGACAGATTTCGGCATACCTCATGTACATCAGATCTGTACAGTATTACATACAAAGAAATGTGAAAATTACATTACATTGTCAAAATAAGTGCACATATCAGTATAAACACTGGATAAATGTTTCATAACCTGAAGTACTGTTTAGTAATTTCTTTTAAAGTTTATTTCTTTTTGAAAATGTTAAACGTGCAACTGCCTCAGCATCATACTTGTCAACAGAGCTGCCTGGGGCAAGAAGTAATTGGCCAAGGAGGAGACAAATGTCTTGGAATAATACACATTGGTGTGTCCTTCTTGGTGTAGGGGTGCACTGCTGATGACATTCTTGAAATGTGTATAAAAAGGTGTTGGAGTTATGGTATCCTAAACAACAACGGTGATGATGACAACAGATTGTGTTTAATATTCCACTGATTGTCAAATTGGGTCAAAAAATAGATTAATACAAATCATAATTTTGTTTGTACCACAAAGTCCTCAGCAACAATACTGAGTCAGTGTCATGTAAGTCTCCAGTTGCAGTTAGCATTGCTTGACTGTTTCTGAACTGCTTCTCATTTTCGGGAACTCCATGGGCTGGAGAACAGTGCAGCTGAGGAGCATCTCAGCTAGTTCTGCTATTGAATTTGCTGATGTCAAAAGACCAAAAATGTGCATCACTAGCTTGAAGTGAGCGATTTGTCACACTGAGAGAAATTAAAATCATAGCATGGATATCATATTAGATTTAAAGTATACTTATACTTTTCATTTATTTGGATTTATACTGACTGACAAAAACATGTCACTTATTGTGTTTTGATCAGTATCTTTGCATTTTTCATTACATGGCTTGGGCAATGGTGGAGAATAGCGTGACTGAAGTATTCTGTAGTGCCTTTTCCTGTTAGTATGTTGAAGTACTTGAGGAACAAAACGTTGAGGTTGGTTTGGCAAAAAAAGAACTTGTGATATAGCTTGCATGAGGACCATAGAGCCATCACATACAATCTTTATTGGATGTATGTCCCTATGTCCATACAGTTTGGCATGATCTGTTTGAAATGCACTGAGAAAGTACTGAACAGATGCGGTAGTGTGGTCACATAGTATATGTTTCTATAGGGACAAGAGAGGAACCCTTGACTGGGTGTCTCACCGCCAACTTATACACATAAAAAGGACCTGAGCTGTGTTATGTCTTCTGTAGGATAACTCCTTGTTGCATCGAGATACACTATGTCTTCTTTTGATCATTTGTGGAAAATGTCAATGCTTCTCTTGGACCAAAGCATTGCACCTTTTGGAAAAAGAAATATGTTTTAAGGACCTCATCAGGTGAGTCAGAGTTTCCCTCTACCATCATATGAAGGCTCAGAATTTCCTTTTGATGTTTCCTCTCCTTTTTTCCGTGTCTCCAGGAGACTGACTTCAGAACACCAGGTGTTGGAGCTTCATCTCTGCAACAGATTGCTTCAGTTTCTATAAGTTTTGAAGATAAAGAGTCCTTGGAAGCAAGGTTTGAAGTTGCTGACTTATTTTGTTGTGGTCGTCTGCTCTCACAGGTTGCCTTTTCAGCTCAGTTTCGCTGTGTACCACCATGTCACCTCTGAAGGGTGTGTGCTTGAAGTATAGCCTCATTATGTGCTACAATGTCTGCTTCAACTGGGCAATCACCAGAAAAAAACAAACTCTGAGCATTTAAAAAGAGTTGCATTCCTCTTTGACCCAATGTTTTTTAACGCTGTGGCCTAGAAATGCAAAACTGCAATACGGCTTTACTGAGCAAATAACCTGTAAAATACCATGTGTCCATTGCAGTCCCTTAAAGTGGTTCCTTTTCTGTTTTGTTTTGTTTTTTCCTTACATTTATCCATGCAGAGTGTGGAATGAAAAAAATTATGGTGATGCAGGAAGACTGGATGAAGAATTCCACAACACTGTCGTTGACATAATCTTCATCTTCAGTATCATCAGTCTCAATGTATTTCAACTGTGTTTGTTTTTATGGCCTGTAAAATATGTCAATGTTAATTATGAGAAAACAATAAAAAACAAATGATAAAAATGTTGGTCTACACTAGGTTGCTACAGTTTGTTGTGTTAAAATATTGTTGTATTTGAAAGACCTTAGGGACATTTGGGGTGGTTTTGGACAGTACCGATGAAATACAAAACAATCACATCACATATATTTAATGCAAAAAAAATAACCTTGTCATCCCCTCCTTTATGTCTTCTACCTCCTGTACATAGTTGACCCCTTGTACATCTTCTTTCTCCTCTTGATCATTTTTCACCTCTTGTACATTTTTCACCTCCTCCTTCAAACCTCCGCCTCTTGTATTTTTTTTTGTTTACCTTCTGTACATCTTCCTCCTCCTTTACACCTTCGTTCTTCCTCTTGGACAAATTCGTCCCCTTGTGCATCTTTGTTTTCCAGGACAGTTGAAGACTCTCCTGTATCTCCACTCGAATCATGAGAAAGACCTTAATTAGAACTTTTTACATCAAATGAACTTTCTGTGGCTTTTAATGTACTTGCAATGTTGTATACATATACACAGTACACAGACATTGAAATTATATATTTTTTCAGGCTTGATATACACTCACCGGCCACTTTATTAGGCACACCTGTCCAACTGCTCGTTAACGCAAATTTCTAATCAGCCAATCACATGGCAGCAACTCAATGCATTTAGGCATGTAGACATGGTCAAGACGATCTGCTGCAGTTCAAACCGAGCATCAGAATGGGGAAGAAAGGTAATTTAAGTGACTTTGAACGTGGCATGGTTGTTGGTGCCAGACGGGCTGGTCTGAGTATTTCAGAAACTGCTGATCTACTGGGATTTTCACGCACAACCATCTCTAGGGTTTACAGAGAATGGTCCGAAAAAGAGAAAATATCCAGTGAGCGGCAGTTCTGTGGGCGAAAATGCCTTGTTGATGCCAGAGGTCAGAGGAGAATGGCCAGACTGGTTCGAGCTGACAGAAAGGCAACAGTAACTCAAATAACCACTCATTACAACCGAGGTATGCAGAAGAGCATCTCTGAACGCACAACACGTCGAACCTTGAGGCAGATGGGCTACAGCAGCAGAAGACCACACCGGGTGCCACTCCTGTCAGCTAAGAACAGGAAACTGAGGCTACAATTCGCACAGGCTCACCAAAATTGGACAATAGAAGATTGGAAAAACGTTGCCTGGTCCGATGAGTCTCGATTTCTGCTGCGACATTCGGATGGTAGGGTCAGAATTTGGCGTCAACAACATGAAAGCATGGATCCATCCTGCCTTGTATCAATGGTTCAGGCTGGTGGTGGTGGTGTAATGGTGTGGGGGATATTTTCTTGGCACACTTTGGGCCCCTTAGTACCAATTGAGCATCGTGTCAACGCCACAGCCTACCTGAGTAGGCTGAGGATAACGCGCCATGTCATAAAGCTCGAATCATCTCAGACTGGTTTCTTGAACATGCCAATGAGTTCACTGTACTCAAATGGCCTCCACAGTCACCAGATCTCAATCCAATAGAGCACCTCTGGGATGTGGTGGACCGGGAGATTCGCATCATGGATGTGCAGCCGACAAATCTGCAGCAACTGCGTGATGCTATCATGTCAATATGGACCAAACTCTCTGAGGAATGTTTCCAGTACCTTGTTGAATCTATGCGACGAAGGATTAAGGCAGTTCTGAAGGCAAAAGGGGGTCCAACCCGGTACTAGCAAGGTGTACCTAATAAAGTGGCCAGTGAGTGTATACCTTAATGTAACTGATGTATGCCCATCTAAGTCGGAATCTATTCGTAGATGTGCTGGGAAAACCTAAAATTGTGCACAGTCCTGCCCAATAGCCATGGTCTTACAATGGAGAATCCCCCATTTTCTGCTGTCTTGATGATTCCTGAAGAGTTTTAGTGTGTTTTGAAATTTCTCCGAAAGACATTTTCAGTTTTCTGGACTGTTGCGTAAAGACAAAAGCACACAGTTTAGCAATGGTTAATGGATTTTGCATTTTATTTCATAGCAGTAATTACATGAGTCATAAAACTAAATATTATTACAAGATTTTTTTTACATAGTTTTCCCAGGAAAAAGTACATTCATATGTGATTTGGAATTGCATTGCACTACTTACCTTTCTGAATGTTTTGAAGAAGAATGTTCTATGAAGAAATATTAAAAATACATTAGTACACAAGTATGTTAATTATATTTTATCCCTTGTCTGGGTTTATTTATATTAATTAATGTCCAGCTTTGATCTTAGTAAATAGGTAAAGAACGTAATTGAGGTATTATTTCTGAAACTTTAATTTATTAACAGGTCTGTACAGATGGGTAGAGGGGAAGAGTAAGGAATCTATTTTAAAAAGTGAAAAGTTCCCATGGCAATATGATTCTCTTTAGAATTGTGCCCCATAGAATCAGCACTGTAAAAAACACACTCCTCTTTTGAGATTTTAGTTTTGCGAAAAAAATAAGTCCGAGGGGTCAAGTAATTTTTTTTCCATCATAATACACCGATTAGCCAAAACATTTAAAACCACTGACAGGTGAAGTGAATAACATTGATTATCTCGTTACAACCCCCAGAAGAGCTACTGTAGTGCAAATTGGTGAAAAAGTTAATTCGGGCCATGACAGACAGGTGTCAGAACCGCAGTACATCGCAGCTTGTTGCGTATGGGGCTGCATAGCCACAGACCAGTCAGAGTGCCCATGCTGATGCCTGTCAAACCGTCGAAAGAGCCTACAATGGCCACATGAGCGTCAGAAATTGACAATGGAGAAGGTTGGCTGGTCTGATGAGACACATTTTCTTTTGGATTATTTGGACGGCCGAGTATGTGTATGTCGTTTACCTGGGGAAGAGATGGCAACAGGATGCACTATGGGAAGAAGGCAAGCCGGCGGAGGCAGTGTGATACCCTGGGCAATGTTCTGCTGGACAACCTTGGGTCCTGGTATTCATGTAGATGTTACTACTACTAATGTGTTGGCGCCAGATATCGGAAGACACCTTCAGAAGTCTTGTGGAGTCCCTGCCTTGATGGGTCAGAGCTGTTTTGGCAGCATGAGGGGGACCTACACAATATTAGGCAAGTGGTTTAAATGTTTTGGCTGATCGGTGTATGTTACAGTATGTTCAAATACACAATAAGCGTAATGTTTAATGTTACAATGTTACAGTTTAATTTAGCAGATGTTTTTATCCAAAGTGATGTACATCTGAGAGTTAATACAACACAAGCAAGGATCTAGTCAGGAGACAATGCAAGTAAATGCCAAAAAACTAGGTTCAAGTCTGATAAGACGGGTGTCAACAGGTAGTGCACAACGTTTTTTTTTTTGTATATTCATTAATACCATCAGGTGTGGAGGTGTTCATGAAAGAGCTTGGTCTTTTGCTTCTTAAAAATGGAGAGGGACTTAACGGATCGACTGGAGTTTGATAACTCGTTCCACCACTGGGGAACTACAGAAGAGAAGAGTCTGGCTGTGACTTAGGGCCCCGTTGTGGCGGAAGCACCAGATGCCTTTCATTGGCAGAGCGTAGTGAGTGGGACTGAGTGTAGACCTGAATGAGGGAGTTCAGGTAGGCAAGAGCCGTTTTAGTTACTGTTTTGTAAGTGAGTATCAAGGTTTTGAATTTGATATGGGCAGAAACTGGGAGCCAGTGGAGGAATATGAACAGCGGAGTGACGTGCTGTTTTGGGTTGGTTGAAGACCAGATGTACCGCTGCATTCTGGATCATTTGCAGAGGTTTGAAAGTGCATACAGGGAGACCTGCCAGTAAGGAGTTGCAGTAGTTAGTGGGTGATGTTACAAGAGCCTGTAACAGGAGTTGTGCTGCTTGTTCAGACAGGTAGGGTCTAATTTTTCTGATGTTGTACAGGGCAAATTGGCAAGACCAAGCAGTTGAGGCCACGTAAACCTTAAAGGTGAGTTGGTCATCAATCATGACACTCATGACACAGGTTTCAGGCAGATTTTATGGGCATGAGTTGGGTTGATCCAAGCTGGATATTGATCTGTTGTTGGAAGGATGGACTGGCTGGGATGACAAGGAGCTCAGTCTTAGATAGGTTAAGCTAACGGTGACGTTCTTTCATACATGCAGCGATATCAGCAAGGAATGATAATATCTGTGCCGAGACTGTGAGGTCATCTGGCGGGAATGATCGCAAGAGATGGGTACTGTCAGCAAAGCAATGGTATGAGAAACCATGGGAATGGATGATTGCACCAAGTGAGGTAGTGTCTATTGAGAAGAGAAGGGGACCAAGCACTGACTGTTGAGGCCCCCCTGTGGATAAGCCATTCAGTTTGAACAATCCTCTCCTCCAAGATACTGTAAAATATCTCCCTGAGAGGTAGGACATGAACCAGCAGAGGGTAGGTGCTGAGATACCAAGCTCAGTGAGTGCGGAGAGGAGGATTTGGTGGTTAACCATGTCAAAGGCAGCTGACAGATCTAGCAGCAATAAAGCTGAGGACTGACCGGCAGCTCTAGCAAACGCAGTGATTCCATTACTGACAGGAGTGCAGTCTCGGTAGAGTGACCCCACTTAAAGCCAGACTGATTTAGATTGTACAGATTGTTCTCAGAGAGGAATTCAGAGACTTGGTTAAAGACTATGCGCTCAAGTATTTTTGATAGAAAAGGTAGGAGTGAAACTGTTCTGTAGTTTTCAACCTGGGCTGGGTTGAGTGTAGGTTTTTTTAGCGGTGGAGTGACCCGAGCTTGCTTAAATGCAGTGGGGAACACACCTGTTGTAAGTGAGGAGTTGATGTGTGTAACTGTGGGGTTAAGTGTAGGGGTAATGGTCTGTAGGAAGTTGGATAGTATCGGGTCCAGCGGACACGTAGGGTGACCAGAGTCCAGCAGAAGCTTTGAGACTTCCTCCTTGGTCGGGGGGACTGAGGTGAGAGAGACACTGTTAGCTGGCAGTGGCAGATAGAGTTGGTCAGGCTCAGAGAACTGGGGCCTCATGTATCACTCATTACTATGGGCAAATTTGTTCTTATACACCCAGGGAAATTTTTAGCTCTCAAGATTGAATCAGTAGCAAAGCATGATGGTTATTTGTAATTCCTTCCTCCTAACATCTATTGACTACCTCTTGCAACAAGCAATCACCCAAGCCTGCAAAAACATCAGTGTTAGCCAATCGGTTTCTAAATTCAGGGGTTATCCAGGTTCTGAACTACTAGTATCTGAGACAAACTTCAGGGCTAAGAAATCCCATGGGTGTGTAAGAACAAATTTGCCCATAATAACGATTGATACATGAGGCCTCTGGTTACTGATGGCAGAAACCTTATCATTAAAGTATGAGATGAACATTTCTGGAGTGAACAGAGTGGAGGTCAGAGGAGGAGACGGATTGAGTAGTGGGTTAAAAGCATAAAATATTTTTTGAGCATCAGTGGTGCCACAGAGCTTGTTCTGATAATAAGTGGTCTTAGCTGTTTTTAAGCTGGAGGAGAATGATGCAAGGAGACACTGATAATCACTGAGGTCACTGGACTCTGGTTTTATACCATTTTCTCTCTGCTGCTCTGAACCTTGCCCTTTGTTCTCTGATGACCTCAATGATCCATGGACGGGGGGGGGGGGGGGGGTTACGATCAGGTTTGGATGCTAGAGGGCAGAGATTGTTAAGAGAGGAGGCTAGTGACAAACTGTGTGTCTGTAGCTTCCTTGACAGGGAGTGAAGAGAATTCATTATGAGGAGGCATGGAAGCCAAGACCTCATTGGAAAGCTGGATCGGTGTAAGGGACCATATGTTTCGGCGGAAGGAGACGAGTTGTGTAGGGGTGACGGTCTGACTTGCTGTGGAGCAGTTCCAAGTCAAAATCAGATCAAGAGTATTGCCTGCTTTGTGTGTGGGAAGGGTGGGGACCTGTTTGAGGTCAAAAGATGACAGAAGAGACAGGAAGCCAGTCGCTTGGGTTTTGTCAGTATGGATATTCATGTCTCTCATGACAATCAGTAGTATGTCATCATCAGGAACGGCTGAGAGTAACATGTCTAATTCGACTACAAAGTTCCTCAGTTGACCCCCTGGTGGACGGTATAAGTCAACCACAAATAGCTTAATAGGAGCAGTAACCATGATTGTATGATATTCAAAGGAGGAGTTGTTGCTTAGTGGAGAAAGCTTAGTGAATTTCCAGTCTTTGGAAGTGAGGACACCCGTACCGCCTCCACGCCCAACAGAATGGGGTGTGTGTGACAAAGCAGAGTCAACAGATAGTGTGGCGATGTGGCAATGTTTTCTGGATGTATCCAGGTTTTGGTCAGGGCTAGTACCTGAATGGGACATATTAGCAAATGCTTGGATAAATTCTGTTTTATTTACAGCCGACTGGCAATTTCATAATCCAAAAGTAAAGGAGTGAGTAGAGGAGGCTTTCCTGAGTGAATAGGGTTGCATTGTCTGTGACTGATTTGATTTTTTTTTCGATCACCTTGAATGACAGGGATGTCTTTGTAGCACATGGTGGGTGAGGCAGGCAATGAGAGAAAATAGTAGAAAAGGGAATTACCAGCCAGTGTCCTTGCTCAGTGGACTTGCAGGTCTTTACCCAATTCAGTCTTAACACAATGAGGGCTGACATACAAGGGCAGACACTTCTTCTGATGCTACAGCACAGCTGTAATATCACATCATCAAGTCAACAGCTATCATTAATCAAATACCATATGCCAGATCACCAGAATAGCAAGCAGGAGATAAGTTAATATTAAATTAACGAGAAAATTTTCTTTAAAACTATTATACTTCTCTTACTCCAAGGCAGCAGCGGAACTAGGCTCTCAGCACAGAGGGGGCAAAGCATTTTTGAGGGGCCCTTCTGATCAAGTCATTTTAAAATTCAAAACTGTAAAGTAGTTGATATATCCTATCCTATCCTATCCTATTCTACCCATAAACACAAATTTCACTTGTTGAGCCAAGCAAGATGTCTAAGAAAACACATATTGGAGCCACTTTGTTAGACAAGCCTGTTCTGAAGAACAAAAGAACCCAGTCATGTTCAAATGTTTCAGAACTGAGGGCAGCACGCATGCATCGATTGATGAACGATTCATCACCACCGCCGATACACAGCAACAGGCCAGGTACACTGTGTCAGTACCATGTCTTCCTTACACAGGAAGAACATAAACTTAAAATAGACACGGTTGACTATAAAACTACAAGGACAATTCAAATGTAAAACGTGCACAGCGGTATAAAACACTGTACAAGGCTTAGTCAAACATAAAATACACAACAGTGGTCTACAACACTTTACAAGGCCTTTTCTTTTTTTTGATATTTTTATTTCTTTATAGTTTTTGTATGAACACAGAGCGAATGCGGTCTGGGACATAACAACACAGTCAGTGAAAAAAAAGAAGGAGGCACAGGTATGGTTTATGATGCAAGGTTCAGACAAAAAGAAATAAAACTATTACAAGTCTAGGTGATTGTAGCAAGCATTTTTTTCCAAGTATGTATCCCCCTTCTCCTTTTGAAGCCAGGGTGTAAAAGTCAGTTTCACCATTGAGCAGACAGACTTATATTGATGAGGAGAGCAGTGGTGGGAGGGTTCCTCTGGAGCCAACATTTTGTGATTTTTTTTTTTTTACTTGCAGCCATAATAATCTTCAAAAGATATATACCTATAAATATTTTACTGAGACCTTTTGGAATATTTCCAAGGTACAAAATGTGAAAGAGAAATCAGATTTTAGGTTCAGACTCTGAGACTAAATGGCCCTGTACTTTCCAAAAAGGCTCAACATATGGACAAGACTAAAAAATGTGTGCATGGTCTGCCGAAACTGATCCACACTCCTCCAGCAGGAATGTTGAGACCCACTTAATTTGGATTTCTGGTTGAGGGTAATAAAAAAAACGGATCGGATTTTTCTAGCAGAAATCTCTCCAAAACAAGGAGTAAGTAAAAGAAGACTAGGTTTTCCATACTTGAAGCCACTCTTCCTCTGATTATTACTATTTTAGCATCCTTTTTCCAATGCTGCCTTATGTAATTTGTTGAATTTTTATTCATCAAAGTGAAGCCCTCGTATAGTTTGCTTATGATGCCTTTAGTGCTTTTTGAATTATAAGCATCAATAAATATCGGAGTTATTCTTGAGGTCTCAGAAAAATCAGCGCTCCGTATTTCCTTTAGAAAGAAGTGGCGGATCTGTAGATACCGGTAAAAATTCTCTTTGCCCAGCTCATAAGACTGGGATATATCTTCAAAATTGTTAAGATTTCCATTGGTTATTATTCAGCAAAAGGAGGTGATGCCCCGCTTGGCCCATTGTCTGTACCTTTGATTTCGTGACGCGAGGAGGAAGTGTGGATCGTATGCCGGCCAGCTCAGCAGTTATATCTCTCTGTGGAGCTGAAATCTCTATACCACTCATGACCATATATTCAAAAAGCAACCCAATATTGAAAAAGCAACCCATTGATTTTGGAGCTGGAGTACGTCATCAACTCTGAGGGGGCAGCCCAATACTGACTGTATAGGTCGGTCCATTAAAGATTGTTCAATGTCTTCCACTTAGCCTCATAGGCTGGGTTATTCCAACACACAAGAGGCCTCAGCTGAGCCGACAGGTAGTTGTAATCTTTAAAACAAGGTGGCGCTATGCCCCCCCCCTCCGCCATGGTAGCTGTGACGTTGAATGTCTCATTCTGAGTTTTTTATTATTCCAGTTAAATCTGGACAAATGCCAATCCCATTCACTAAACTGTTTAAGAGGCACCTCTACTGGAAGTGCTGTAAAAAGGTATAACAGTCTTGAAGAATGTTCATTTTAATCATCCTTATTCTACTACCAAAGTCAAGAAAGGGCAAATCCCACCTATCCATCCATCCATCCATTATCCAAACCGCTTATCCTGCTCTCAGGGTTGTGGGGATGCTGGAGCCTATCCCAGCAGTCATTGGGCGGCAGGCGGGGAGACACCCTGAACAGGCCGCCAGGGCTCACACACACACACACACACACACACACACACACACACACACACACACACACACACACACACACCTAGGGACAATTTAGTATGGCCGATTCACCTGACCTGCATGTCTTTGGACTGTGGGAGGAAACCGGAGCACCCAGAGGAAATCCACACAGACGCGGGGAGAACATGCAAACTCCACACAGAGAATGACCTGGGATAACTCCCAAGGTTGGACTACCCCAGGGCTCAAACCCAGGACCTTCTTGCTGTGAAGTGACCACGCTAACCACTGTGCCACCATGCCGCCCCCTATCCACATCATCATATCATTTCTTAGTATAGTCTGCTTGTGATTAACATCATACACCTGTGACAGGTTTTTCGTTAAGAAGACTCCTAATGTGTGGCTGATACCAATTAAATCGATGCTTGTCTATCAGTTCTTGTGAAGGAGCATAATGAAAGTTTAAAATTTGGGTTCTTTGGACATTGAGTGCATAACCAGAATATCTCTCATATGTTCCCAGGATGTTCATTAGCAATAGTACACCAGATTCATGATTTTTAAGTCTTAATAACACATCATCTGCATGTGAAAAAATTTGTTTTTCCACATTTCCTATGGTTATACCCTCCAAAATAGTGTGTTCTTGTACATTGTATGGATATTTTACAAAATCCAAATCTGCTCATAACGTCAAATAAAAAGCCCCATCCAACTGAGTTGAAAGCCTTCTCAGCACTGAGGCTGAGAAGGCCTGCGCTCGATTGTTCTTTAGAAATGTGGTCAGTAATATGAAGGGCTCTCCTTATATTATTGTGTGTTTGTTTGTTCCTTACAAAGCCTGTCTGGTCCTCATCTATCAGGGAGGACATTACTGTGTCCATTCTCTTTGCTAATACGGCTGCATACAGTTTGTAATCTGTTTTTAAAACACCGATTGGTCTCTATCCTTTACAGTTCATTCTATCTTTTCCTTCCTTTGGTATGACTGATATAAGTGCCTCCTTCCAAGATGGTGGAAGGGTCCCGCCCATCAGGGTGTAACTGAAAGAGGCTTTTAGTAAGGGGGGCAATGGTTCTTTCATACGCTTCCATACACACCATTCTTATCCATCAGAGCCTGTGGATTTGTTAACACTGAGGCCTCCTCAATTTCCTCTATTGAGATTTCAGATACAAGTTTTTCATTTTGAACTTTGCCAATAGAAGGGAGGTCTAATGAGTCCAAACATTTTTGGATTGTTAGTCCATCTGCCTTATCTGGCTATGTGCGTAAAGGTTTATAGTATGTTTCAAACACTTTCTGGATTCCATCCAAATTATTATCTTTCTAGAAAGTAGAATCAGCTCATCTGGACATAACAGTTAGAGGGAGAAACGTTTCATTAATCATCTAAGTAACATTGTCAGTCTCATCTGACTGAAGGTACCTCCAACCTTATAAACAACACAGTTGCATCACAACCGAAACCAGCAAACAGTTTGATATGCAAATTGCCTCAACCAATAATTACAGTTACAATGGCCATGTGTACTATTCACAGAGGATTGGGGAATAGTTGCAATCACAGCGTTGTAAGATGGTGAGAGATGTACTCTTAGCCCCCGCTGGTTCAGGGATGGTCATTCCCTCTTCACATAGATGGCCTCTTTGACTCCCTGTTCAAACCAACGTTCCTCCCTATCAAGTATGTGCACATACTCTTCCTTGAAAGAGTGGCCACTGGTCTGTAGATGGGTGTAGACTCTGGAGTCCTGGCCCGACGAGGTAGCTCTCTTGCTTGAGTGGTTATTTTGTTTTTAAGTTTGTTAAATCAACGCAGTTGTCAACACTGGCTTCTTTCATCTTAGATCAATTGTAAAATTAAAATCATTCCTGTGTCTTAAAGATTTGGAGACTATAATTCACACTTTTATTTCTTCTCGCCTTGACTACTGCAATTCCCTCTATGTAGGACTCAGTCTGTCTGTACTATCTTGCCTACAGCTGGTTCAAAATGCAGCAGTGAGACTTCTCACTGGTACCAAGAAGAGGCAACATTTCCCCTGTACTAGTCTCCCTTCACTCATTACCAGTGAAGTTCAGAATTGATTTTAAGATTATTTTATTTGTTTTTAAAGCACTGCATGGACTAGCACCAAGTTACATCTCTGAACTGCTCATCCCCCATTCCACTTCCAGACCCCTTAAATCTGCTGACCAATCACAGCTCTTCATTCCACACACCCAGTTAAAAACCGAAGGTGATGAGCATTTTCAGTTGTTGGCCCTAAATTGGGGAATTGTTTGCCACTAATGATTAGATCTTCCCCTTCCATTGATATTTCTAAAGCCCATCTAAAGACCCATCTCTTTTCTTTAATCTCTTGTCATCATGGCATGCCTGACCACTCGCTGGCTTTTATTTCTATTTTATTTGTTGTTTGTACAATGCTGTTTGTGCTATGATTTTACAAAGCTGCTATGCCTTTCTCACTTTACTTATAACCACATATTTATGTCTGTGTTTTTATATGATCATTCCTGTGCTTTTGTTCAATTGTAATCGTTTTAATCGCTTTGTAAAGAATTTTGGTCAACATTTGTTGTTTATAAATGTGCTCTATTAATAAAACTGACTTGATTTGATTTGACCGAAAGGGTCCCCAATTTTATTAACTGTATTTTCTGTTTGCCGTTTCCTGTCTTAGTGCAAGTATCTTGGATGCTTTAGCTCCTGTTTCATAATGCCTTTGCTTCATGAATTTAAGCTTTTTCTCAATTTCCTCACTGCTTAACTGGCCTCATTTACTCAAGTATAAAAGGATCTCTTTCTTAATACTATGGGCTTGCTCCAGATTCTTTAGTTGTTCTTGCAGGTCTAACAATTTTTTTGTTTTTTTTTTTGTTTGGTTTTTTTGGGGTTTTTTTGGGGGGGGGGGTTTTGTTTTGTTTTTGTTTTTTTGCTTTTATCTTTTTTAATCTTGCAGATCTAGCTATAATTTCCCTCTAAGGAAGGCTTTACAGTATGGCTGGACTGACCAATCCATTTGTATCATGTTCCAGACACATTTTCAATTCATCAACCATTTCTGTTTTAAATATATTACTATTCAATAAACCGTGTTCAACCTCCATAGAGCAGTTTTTTGCTTTCCATCGAAATTTAATTTCAGGTCTACTCCGGGATGATCAGAAAGGTCCCTCTGTCCAATTCTGCAATCTTTAACTTTATGACAGTCTTTGCTAAACATGAAGAAATAGTCAGTTCTTGGGTGAATATTATGTCTTGCAGAATAGAAAGGGAATTCAGTATCAAAACGGTGTAGATACCGCCATATATCTATCCCAATTCCTGTAATATTTTATTTATTTGTTTTTCTATGGGACTTTTTCTTCTCATTCTGTTCATTGTGTCAGTGTCTGTGTGGGGTTTAGGAGCACATTGAGGTCCCCTGCACATATCAGGGTGCCATATGTTTCTGCAGTGATCAGGCTGAATATCTCTCTAAAGAAGGTGATGTCACTGCCTGGGGGAGCGTATATATTACACAGGGTGACTTCTTTATGCTCCAGTTTGCCCTTTACTAAAACAAATTTACCCTCTTTGTCCTTATATTCTGAGATGAGTTCAAAGCAAAGATAATTTGAAATCAATATTGCAACCCCTCTTTTCTTTCCTGTTCTATCCAAGGAGAAAATTTAATTTCTAAAACCCATTTTCTTCAATATCTAGTGTTCCATGTTAGACAAATGTGTTTCTTGCCAGAAAGCAAAAACGGTTTTCTCCCGTTTTAACTTAGCAATCATTTCACTCCTTTAATGGGATTGTTTATACCATTAACATTCTACAGTTGTATGTTATAATACAGCATGTTCATTGGTCTAAGCATATAATTCCTCCTTCTTCTTTCAGCTTGTTCTCAGGGGTCCCCAAAGTGGATCTTTGCCCTCCATAGCTTTTTGTCTGATGCATCCCTCTGCTGCAGTCCAACCCTCCTCATGTCTTCCTCTATCTGGTCTCTCCATGTTTTCCTTGGTCTTCATCTTTTTCATTTGCCAGGTATTTCCAAATCCAATACCTTCGTTCCTATATACTATATGCCTCCTCTCTGTATATGTCAATCTTGTCTCTCTCATTTCAATCTTGTCTCTCTCAACTTCCCATCCATTCTTCTCATCTTGAACGTAGCTCTCATTTCTTCATTTCTCTTCCAGTCTTTTCTAGTCACTCCCAAAGACCAATGCAGCATGTTCATTTCTTCTACCTGTAATTAATTTCTAGTCTGTTGTCACTGCTTCTATACCATTGAGCATGGCAGGCCCAACCATTGATTTGTATACCTTGTCCTTTACCCTCAACAACATTATTTTGTCACAAAGTAATCCAGCTACCTTTCTCCATAAATTCCACCCAAATTGTGTCCTTTTCTTGACTTCCTTCTCACCACCGCCTTCTGTCTGTGTTGTCGATCCTAAGTACTTACTCTCCCATGCAGCCTGGGCCTCCATGATCACTGTCTGATTCATCTTTCCCAACCTACGGGCAGAAACTAAAATCTGCAAAGCCTGTGTTTAAAACTGTAAGGAAAAAGACCAGTGAGTCAAAACTGGAGCTCTAGGCCTGCCTCGACTGCACTGACTGGAGTGTTTATGAGGCTGTATCTACAGACCTAGATGAACGTACTGACACTGTGACATCTTACATCAGCTTTTGTGAGGACGTGTGTGTGCCCACCAAAACCTTCTGTACCTTTAACAACAATATGCCCTGGTTCACAGCTAAACTCAGTCAGCTTTTTCAGGCCAAAGGGACAGCCTACAGGAGTGGAGATAGGACCCAGTATAATAAAGCCAGAAATACACTCATAAAGGAGATCAGAGTGACAAAAAGGTGCTACTCTGAAAAGTTGACAAACAGGTTTTCTGCCAATGACCTATCATCAGTTGGAGAGGTTTGAAAGCCATTACCAACTACAGGAGACCATCTCCCCACACTGCAGGGAACCATCAACTGGCTGACGACCTAAATAGATTTACTGCAGGTTTGAAAAGCAAACTTTCACATCCCTCATGCCCTCCAGTCACCATACACAACCAACTGCGCTCCTTGCCAGTCACTCTCCCCTCCCCCTGAACCCCCACCAGCACTCAGAATCTGTGTTGAGGACATGCGCCAGCTCTTCCAGAGACAAAAGACCAGCAAGTCACTGGACCTGGATGGCGTGTCCCCCTCCTGCCTTAAAATCTGTGCTGACCAGCTGGCCCCCATTTTCAAACTGATCATTGGAGCTGTGTGAAGTCCTCTTCTGCTTCAAGAGCTCCACTATCATCCCAAGAAATCCCATATTACAGCATTAAATGACTACAGGCTCATTGCCCCAACGTCTGTTATCATGAAATCTTTCGAGAGACTGGTGTTGGCCCACCTGAAGGAAATCACAGGCCCCCTGTAGTTTGCCTACTGAGCAAACAGGTCAGTGGAGGACGCTGTCAACATGGAATTGCATAGGGGCATCCGGGTGGTGTGGTAGTCTATTCTATTGCCTACCAACACGGGGATCACCTGTTCGAATCCCCGTGTTACCTCCAGCTTGAGTGAGTATGTGTCCTGCTCGCTGCACTAGCACCTCCTCTGGTCAGTCGGGCCGCCTTTTCAGGAGGGAGGGGGAACTGGGGGGAATAGTGTGATCCTCCCACGTGCTATGTCCCACTGGCGAAACTCCTTTTTTTTTAATCTTTTATTCTGTAAAAAAAAAAAAAAACCATTCAAAATACAACACACATTTTCCAAAAAAATAGGGAAATAAAACATTTAACAAAGCCATCGAACTCTACAAAATCAAAGATTACAACAGAGGTCGACAAAACAAAAAATAGTGAGGTAACCTGGAGGCCTTGGCATGGCTTCCAGCCTACAGACCCCCCCCCCCCACCACCACCACCAAATCAAAGAAAAAATACACATATACCACACACAGTATACTCATCCAAAGGAATTGAATCGAGTGCAACTGGACTTGGTATATATTCGTGAAGACGTTTCACCTCTCATCCAAGAGGCTTCCTCAGTTCGTGCCTTTCTGACTAGACCAAGCTAGTCTGACTGGCTGGTGATGAAACTCAGATATTTATCTTCTTTGGAGTCATTGTCATAGCTAACGATTTCCATGGCTCTTTGTGTTCCGATCTTTAGCAACGCCCGTCATTATCAGAGCTATTGATATGCGTGGCTTTGTGATCCGATGTTAAGCAGCAACGGTTGTTGGGGGTGTTAGTTTCGACTTCGTTAGTGCTCCATTCAGTGGTCATGAGTCGTTGGAGCCGTTAGTGACCGACTGTTGTTCTTGGAGGCTAGGCTTCTTGAGTCTCCTGGGTAGAGATGAAAGGACGGCATTGTAAGTGAGAGATAGGTGGTGGCGCAGACCTCCTCCTCTGTTGAGGGATGGTTTTTCCAGTTTCACATAGATGGCTTCCTTCACCCCTCTTTCAAACCATCTATCGTCCCTGTCCAAAATGTGTACGTTGCTGTCCACGAAGGAGTGTGTCTTCTCCTTTAGGTGTAGATAAACTGCTGAGTCTTGTCCTGAGGAGTTTGGCCTTCTGTGTTGGGCCATCTGTTTGTGTAGTGGTTGTTTGCTTTCTCCTATGTATAGGTCAGTGCAACCTCATTGCATTGTACAGCATACACCAGATTGCTTTTTTGGGTGTGTGGTACACGGTCTTTGGGATGAACCAGTCTTTGTCGGAGTGTGTTGCTGGGTTTGAAGTATACCGGGATGCGGTGTTTGTTAAAAATTCTCCTGAGTTTCTCTGAGACTCCAGAAACATATGGGATGACTGTTATTCCTTCTGTTCCTTTTCTCCTCATCGCTCACCCGGTTGGTCTTTTTGGAATGTGTTGCAACTTTCACAAAGGTCCAACTGGGGTAGCCGCAGTATACTGTTTAACCAAAATCCAACATTACCCTCCCTCCTTCCCCAGTCACAACAAAAGTGCTCCCCTCTACAAATCCACCAACAAACTCTTCTTCTCTAACAGAACCATACAACATATTAACATCTCTTTCCATTATACTCCTAAAAATATTCCACACCTCAGCTTTTCTCTTTTCATAATGGGCTAAATTCCTCTTTAGCTTGACAGCAAACCTTGCATGGTTTAAAACTTAATTTAATAAATTAACATTACATCCGTTCACTTTGCCAGCCACCCCAAACAACCACAATTCTCTCCATTCCATTCTGTCAACAAACCCACCTCTCCAACATCTACTTATTAATTCCTTCATTTTTAACATGTATCCCTCCATCTCACAACATTCAACAAACACACATACATGTTTCCACTCCCACACCACACACATCACATTATTTCTTCACATTCACATCAAACTTACTGATTATGAAATTATTGAATACCCTATTATGCCTTAATAAAAAAAATCAAAATTCTCATTCAACACTGTTCCACTTCGCTCTCAGATTCCTCCATATTCTCCCTACATCCATGTCATTCATAACCCTCCCCCACACTTTCTCCGCAGCCGGTCTTCTCACTTCCTCCCCTCTTAAACAACTATACACCAGTTTCGTTTTCACACTCATCAAACTCACACTCCTCTCTCCCACATACACTGCTCAAAAAAATAAAGGGAACACCTAAAAATACAATATAGACCTCGATGAATGAAATATTTCAGCTAAAAATCTTTATTTATTCATTAGACAGAGGAATGTGTTTAGAGCAAAATAACCTAAGAATGATCAATGGAAATCAAAAGCATTAGCCCATTAAGGTCTGGATTCAGAATCATACTCAAAATCAAAGTGGAAAATTAGAAAATAGGCTGATCCAACTTCTGTGGAAATTCTTCAAGACGATTCAAAATGAGGCTCAGTAGTGTGTGTGGCCTCCACGTGCCTGTATGCACTCCCTACAACGTCTGGGCATGCTCCTGATGAGACGACGGATGGTCTCCTGAGGGATCTCCTCCCAGACCTGGATCAGGGCATCGGTCAACTCCTGGACAGTCTGTGGTGCGACATCGCGTTGGCGGATGGTACGAGACATGATGTCCCAGAGGTGCTCAATTGGATTCAGGTCTGGGGAACATGCAGGCCAGTCCATAGCATCAATGCCCTCGACATACAGGAACTGCTGACACACTCTGGCCACATGAAGACGAGCATTGTCATGCATGAGCAGGAACCCAGGGCCCACTGCACCAGCATATGGTCTGACAATGGGTCTGAGGATCTCATCCCGGTACCTAATGGCAGTCATGGTACCTCTGGCTAGCACGTAGAGGTCTGTGCGGCCCTCTAAGGATATGCCTCCCCAGACCATCACTGACGCACCGCCAAACCGGTCATGCTGGAGGATGTTGCAGGCAGCAGAACGTTCTCCACAGCGTCTCCAGACTCTCTCACGTCTGTCACATGTGTTCAGTGTGAACCTGCTCTCATCTGTGAAGAGCTCAGGGCGCCAATGGCGAATCTGCCAACCAAGATGTTCTCTGGCAAAGGTCAATCGGGCTGCACGCTGTTGGGCTGTGAGCACAGGCCCCAATTGTGGACGTCGGGCCCTCATACCATCCTCATGCATTCTGTTTCTCACTGTTTGAGCAGAAACCTGCACATTAGTGGCCTGTTGAAGGTCGTTTTGTAGGGCTCCGGCAGTGCTCCTCCTGTTCCTCCTTGCACAAAGGACCAGATAGCGGTCCTGCTGCGGGGTTGTTGTCCTCCTGCGGCCCCCTCCACGTCTCCTGGTGTACTGGCCTGTCTCCTGGTACCTCCTCCATGCTCTGGACACTGTGCTGGGAGACACATCAAATCTTCTTGCCACAGCACGCATTGATGTGCCATCCTGGATGAGCTGCACTACCTGAGCAACTTCTGTAGGTTGCAGATACCGCCTCATGCCACCTCTAGTGGTGAGGGCACTAGCAAAATGAAAAACTAACCAAAGATCGGCCAGAAAAGATGAGGACAGGCAAATGGTCTGTGGCCACCACCTGCAAATCCATTCCTTTTATAGGGGTTGTCTTGCAAATTGTCTAATTTCCACCTGGTGGAAATTAGACAATTTACCAACAGGTGAAATTGATTCACAAATCAGTGTTGCTTCCTAACTGGACAGGTTGATATCTCAAAAGTGTGATTGACTTGGAGCTACATTGCATTGCTTATGTGTTCCCTTTATTTTTTTGAGCAGTGTACATTTCTCTCTCTCCTTCCTCATCCAACACAACCTCTCTCTCAGTCATACTGACCCAATCTCTCGGCATCTCCCCCTTGATCTTTCCAAATATCCTCTCCACCATTCCCAACCACATTTCATCACCCCTTCCCCTCACTTCATCTACCAGTACCTGTGCCCTCATAAACCCTGGCACATATTCATTGACTAAATCACTTATCTTTCTAAATCCCGCTCTCCAAATCATCCTGCTGTAGATTGTGTTCCCTTCAAATGTGATTTTTGGATCCAAAAACATTGTTTGTTCCCACAACTTCTTCACATTCTTACATTCATATGCACACATTTCACAAACTCCCCCCACACTTCCAACACCTCCTTGTAAAACTCAGACTCTCCACTCAACATACCTTTCTTCATTTGCATATACACTCCACTCTCCCCACACCCTCCACATTTATAAATTGCGTCCCTTAAAAACACCTTGCATATATGATCTCTCTTGTTTCTTAAGTATCTAACCATCATTTTCACCATAAGTGCTTTCTTTTTCACCCCTAAATTGATTAACTTCAACCGACCATCTTCAGAGTAATTTTCCATCACCTCCTTTGCTATGCTAACTCGCTTCCCATCCCACAGAAAATCACTCACCATTCTTTCCACCTCCTTCAACACTCTCTCAGGCACATCCAACCCATTCATTACATACACAACCGTACTCCTCACTGTCAGGCGAAACTCCTCACTATCGGGTGAAAAGAAGCGGCTGGCGACTCCAAATGTATTGAAGGAGGCATGTGGTAGTCTGCAGCCCTCACCAGCTCAGCAGAGGGGGTGGAGCAGCGACCGGGACAGCTCGGAAGAGTGGGTTAATTGGCCGGATCCAATTCGGGAGAAAAGGAAGAAGGAAAAAAAAAAGATGGGATTGCACTGCATCTTCCAACACCTCAACCCCCCAGAGACATACACAAGGGTCCTGTTTGTGGACTTCAGCTCGGCATTCAACACCATTGTCCCAGATATCCTCCACTCCAAATTCTTCCGGCTCACTGTACTGGCTCACTGTACCATTTTCCCAGTCTGTATTATGTTGTTGAAAAGTCTAGTCAGGAACTCTATGCCAGTATCAGTTAAGTATTTCCAGACTTCTGCTGATATATTGTCCGGTCCCACAGCTTTTCCATTTTTCAGTTGTTGCAATGCTTTCATCACCTCATCTCTTGTAATCTCTCCCACGTCCTCTTCATTCGTTGGCGATTCTGTCCTCTTCAGTTCTTCTGTTATTCTCTTCATCCATTTGGTGACTGAAATAATCCCTCCATCTCTGTGAAATATCCTCATCTTTTGACCGTATTCTTCCATCTGCGTCTTTTATCAGTTTTACCTGTTCAACATCCTTGCTTGCCCTGTCTCTCTGTTGGGCTATTCTATATACACTGCTCAAAAAAATAAAGGGAACACATAAGCAATGCAATGTAGCTCCAAGTCAATCACACTTTTGAGATATCAACCTGTCCAGTTAGGAAGCAACACTGATTTGTGAATCAATTTCACCTTTTGGTAAATTGTCTAATTTCCACCTGGTGGAAATTAGACAATTTGCAAGACAACCCCTATAAAAGGAATGGATTTGCAGGTGGTGGCCACAGACCATTTGCCTGTCCTCATCTTTTCTGGCCGATCTTTGGTTAGTTTTTCATTTTGCTAGTGCCCGCACCACTAGAGGTGGCATGAGGCGGTATCTGCAACCTAGAGAAGTTGCTCAGGTAGTGCAGCTCATCCAGGATGGCACATCAATGCGTGCTGTGGCAAGAAGATTTGATGTGTCTCCCAGCACAGTGTCCAGAGCATGGAGGAGGTACCAGGAGACAGGCCAGTACACCAGGAGACGTGGAGGGGGCCGCAGGAGGACAACAACCCCGCAGCAGGACCGCTATCTGGTCCTTTGTGCAAGGAGGAACAGGAGGAGCACTGCCGGAGCCCTACAAAACGACCTTCAACAGGCCACTAATGTGCAGGTTTCTGCTCAAACAGTGAGAAACAGAATGCATGAGGATGGTATGAGGGCCCAACGTCCACAATTGGGGCCTGTGCTCACAGCCCAACAGCGTGCAGCCCGATTGACCTTTGCCAGAGAACATCTTGGTTGGCAGATTTGCAATTGGCGCCCTGTGCTCTTCACAGATGAGAGCAGGTTCACACTGAACACATGTGACAGACGTGAGAGAGTCTGGAGACGCTGTGGAGAACGTTCTGCTGCCTGCAACATCCTCCAGCATGACCGGTTTGGCGGTGGGTCAGTGATGGTCTGGGGAGGCATATCCTTGGAGGGCCGCACAGACCTCTACGTGCTAGCCAGAGGTACCATGACTGCCATTAGGTACCGGGATGAGATCCTCAGACCCATTGTCAGACCATATGCTGGTGCTGTGGGCCCTGGGTTCCTGCTCATGCATGACAATGCTCGTCCTCATGTGGCCAGAGTGTGTCAGCAGTTCCTGTATGTCGAGGGCATTGATGCTATGGACTGGCCTGCACGTTCCCCAGACCTGAATCCAATTGAGCACCTCTGGGACATCATGTCCCGTACCATCCGCCAACGCGATGTCGCACCACAGACTGTCCAGGAGTTGACCGATGCCCTGATCCAGGTCTGGGAGGAGATCCCTCAGGAGACCATCCGTCGTCTCATCAGGAGCATGTCCAGACGTTGTAGGGAGTGCATACAGGCACGTGGAGGCCACACACACTACTGAGCCTCATTTTGAATCGTCTTGACGAATTTCCACAGAAGTTGGATCAGCCTATGTTCTCAGTTTCCACTTTGATTTTGAGTATGATTCTGAATCCAGACCTTAATGGGCTAATGATTTTGATTTCCATTGATCATTCTTAGGTTATTTTGCTCTAAACACATCCTCTGTCTAATAAATAAAGATTTTCAGCTGAAATATTTCATTCATCGAGGTCTATATTGTGTTTTTAGGTGTTCCCTTTATTTTTTTGAGCAGTATACATCCTTCTCTTTTTGTACAGGTCCTCGTATGCTCTTGCCCTTGCTATTGCTACCGCTCTCTTAGTTTCTTTTCTTAGCTTTCTTGTATTCATTCTTGTTTTGCTCATTCTCGTTTTTGTCCAAATTCATTTTGGCCAACTATTTCTTCTTTATGCAGTGCTGCACTACTTCCTCCCACCACCAACTTTCCTGTCCCTTCTTTTTACCCCCTTGGGATTCTCCTAGTGCTCACCTGCCTGCTTCCCTTAGTCCTTCTGCTGTTCTATCTCAATCTAGTTGTAATCTCCCAACAGCTCTCTTACATTCACCCTAAAGATTTCACTACAAGGTTCCTCTTTCAGTTTGTAGGTTGCTGTGTAATATTCCCTATTTTTGAAATATGTATTAACTAAAGCCATATCATTTTAGATCCTGGTTGTTTTACCTATATATTTTAACACAGTATAAAAAAAAACTTTTTTTCCATCGGACCTTCGGATTTTAATTTCAACTGCTGCCAGCTTAAGTAGGTTCATTTTTAGCCTGGTGGCTAGGCTAGCCGGTGGCTTTTTATTTGAGGATTTTCAGCTTTTTTTGCACTTTTATGGAGTCTTATTCCAATTTGCTTGCTAATTGCCGGACAACAAACATGGCCATGTGTGTGGATTGCCATCCTACCTTTGCACAGTTGAAAACTGACGTTACCCGACTGCAGGCTGAACTCAGGGAGAAGGACAAGTTAATCCGGGACCTATCGTCCGTGGCCACAGCGCAATCAAAACACCTCTCTCTCCTGGGCAATCAGAGGGGCGCCAGCCCGTCCTGCCCCCCCCCCCCCCCAGACCATACAGCATCGACCCAGGACAATGATACCACTATTCCGTGGTCTGGAGGTGAAGCGATCCACTCTACAGGCCTCTCTACCCTGGGGGAGGACATGTGGCTCAGCCTCGGAGCAAAACCTAAGACCCAAGTTTGCTCAACGCCATCCATCCCAGAGCCTTGGGTCCAGGTTAAGAACTGTAAAAACCATGGCTAAACACCGCCTCCAACTGCTTTCAAGTGAGGCTTTCCAGCTTGGAAATAAATTTCAAGTCTTGGAAAATCTGACTTCCCCAACTCCCCCAGTACATCCTGATCAGGCGGGCTGTCCTTCCTCGGCTGCTCCTCCTGACCTTTCAGCAAATGTATTTGACATTCTGGACAACAAAGATTTCCCTCCGCTGACCAGTGTGTCGCATCCAGGAGC
The DNA here is from genome assembly GCF_029633865.1 of Lampris incognitus. NCBI lineage: Eukaryota > Metazoa > Chordata > Actinopteri > Lampriformes > Lampridae > Lampris > Lampris incognitus. The sequence goes on along the minus strand of NC_079211.1, from coordinate 27,401,457 downwards.
GGAACGCTCACCATCGGCTACTGCTCATCATCACCCCGGATCCCGAAAAGGAACCTCATCCGTTCGACGTAGGTTATTGAAGGAGGCAGTGTCCAAACACTCTTCCGGCTCTAAACTGGCCACTGGTGGCATCCCCCCTGGTGCTGTTTCCCCCACACTGGCTGGGAGCCCCCGTTCACCGGTGTATGATGGTCGGGTGCGCTCTTCTACTGCTCCCGTTCCACAGCCACTTTCTGTTCCGATTGTGGGTGACTCTATCATCAGGGACGTCAGGTCGAACAGAGCTGCAACACGCTGCTTTCCAGGTGCCAAGGTAAATGATATTCTGGTAGAACTTCCTAGTCTGCTATCCCATTATACCTCTGTTGAGAACGTTGTCGTTCACGTTGGCACAAATGATATTCCACGGCAGCAGTCAGAGCTTTTAAAATCTGATTTCATGCATCTTTTTAACCTTCTAAAACTTAGTAAAAAGGACGTTTTTTATCTCTGGCCCACTTCCCACTTTCGGCCGTGGCATTGGTCGTTTTAGCAGACTTCTGCAGCTTCACACCTGGCTTCAGTCGCAATGCTCTCGTTTACAATTTGGTTTTATTGACAATTTTAATCTGTTCTGGGAGCGCTCCTCTATTTTTAAACGTGATGGACTCCATCCAAATCGAGCAGGCTCACGAATGCTGGCTGCAAACGTGTCTTATTCCATTGTCTCCAACTCTCGTGTTTTTGCTATGGACAATAACGTTTGGTGCCCGCACACATGTGCGGACAGTTCCGTCACTAATTGACGTCCATAGGAGCAGAGTGGTTTCAATTTTGGTTCCGTTGTAAACCATACTTATTCAGGTTCTTTGGTGAGTTCGATCCATCATACCGATGACTGTCACTCTGCCATACTAATTCCTGTAATAATAAACCATAGACACAGACCCCGTAATCTCCCTGTAACATACAGGGAGCTAAACAATTTGTTGCCAGTTCGGACTTCAGTTATCAGTCCCCCACAAAGCCAGGCACCTCAGACAATAAAAATTGCATTATTAAACGTCAGGTCGCTAACTAATAAGTCATTTTTGGTTAATGATTTTATAAGTACGTACTATAACCTGGATTTCACCCTACTGACCGAGACCTGGCTGGATAGAAATGGCGTAGTCGCGCTTATTGAGACTGCACCTCCTGGCTTTAAATTCATCCATACCACCAGATCTGATAAGAGAGGTGGTGGAATAGCTGCTGTTTTCTCTGATTCCTATAGCTGCAAGAAAACCCCCCTCGGAAAATTAACGTCTTTTGAACACCTTGTTCTTACCATACTGTAGCGAATTCGGGGGCCGTCTGAGAGACCGTCGCCAAAGCCTGGACGCGGACCCGTGTCTCCCGCAGCGTGGGAGACAACGCTGACCCCTCGACTAAAGGGTCCGACGCATTAGTCAGAGACCGACGTGTCTACTTATCCATGCACTTTACACTACCCCCCCTCCTTCGGGAAGCGCGTCCCCGCGCTTCAGCTCCCTGACGCCTCTGGGCGCACGCGCTTCCAGTGACCTCACGGTCTCACCATCCCACTTCTGACACCAATGCAGCGAATTCGGGGGGCAGTCTGGGAGACCGTCGCCACAGCCGGGACACGACCCCGTGTCTCCCACTCCGCAAGCGACAACGTTAACCAGTCGACTAAAGGGTCCGACCCGTAAGTCAAGGACCAACGTGTCTACTTATCCATGCACGTTACACTACATTGTACTGCTACGATTTTAATAATTACTGTATATCGGTCACCAAAATCTAAACATGGCTTTCTTGACGAATTTTCGGAGCTACTGTCTATGGTTTCCACTGATTATGATTATTTCATCATCCTGGGTGATTCTAATGTTCATGTTGACAATCAAACAGACCGTGATGCTAGTGTAAACTACTAATAAGACACGTTAGTCCCTAGCTTAATGGGTCTGACCGAGCGGTTAGTGATGTCGCCTTGTGGTGCAATACACCTCGTGTCGAATCCCGCACCGGGCGAAAAAATAACCGATTACATTGGTGGCAGCGGTGGGATCCGGAAGTGTGCAGATCCTCAGAAGTCGCTTCGGAGCGCGGAATGACAAAGCGCGAGGGCGCGCTTCCGGGGAGGGTGACGACTGTAAACTACTAATAAGACACGTTACTCCCTAGCTAACGGGTCTGACCCTTTAGCCGAGCGGTTCGTGATGTCGCCTTGTGGTGCAGTACACCTCGTATCGAATCCCGCACCGGGCGAAAAAATAACCGGTTACACTAGAAACCTAATTGGCTTACTGGAGGCATTTACTCTCACTCAGCATGTTTCCGGACCCACCCACAATGAGGGGCATACTCTAGACTTAGACATATCAAAAGGACTTAATATTACTGTACCCCGTGTTATGGATGTTGTAATCTCTGATCATTGTTGTATAATTTTTGATGTGTCAGCTCTTCCTGTACAACATAAAAGCACATGAATGCTCAAAAAACGCTTCATTGACAATAACACAATTGAAACCTTTCAGAAAACCGTAAATGAGTTGTCGCCGTTCATGTCATCACAAACTGAGGATCTTGTGAATGACTTCAACTCAAAAATACGGAATATCTTTGACAACATTGCACCTGTTAAAACTAATAACATACAGGGGTTAAAGTGGGATTTGGTAAGTGGGGGATCTCAGTATTAGAGAGGTGGGCAAAAGTGCGGGAGTGATAGTCGGCCTCAATACTGCGTCTCAAATCAGGAATTTAACCCTACGAGCACATGCACACACACACACACACTACATGCTCAATAAATCACTGGCTACATGTTCAATTTAAAAATTGAAATGCATTTTAATCAGTCTTTTGTATTAGTTGAAAGTGCCACTGAACAGACTTCATGAATTTACTAATAGTCATCACAACATTTAATGTTCCAATTCCAATCATAATATAAAACAAACCAGTTTTTCAGCAATAAAAACTGAATGCTGAAACAAGCTAATAATAGCTACCGGTAGCTAACGTTTGCTAGCTAGTTAGTTATTTTAATGAAAATATTGCATGGCCAGAGCTAAGGTTGGACAAACATAACTAGCTAGCTACCGGTAACGTTACCGGACGCTACCGATAGTTAGCTTGCCTAGCAGCATTCAAACAACTAATCAGCAACGTCAGCTACTAGCTAGCAACGTTACCGGGTGGAAGATAGCTAGTTAGCTAGCTAGCTAACGTTACGTTCGCTAACGTTAGTTGCTTGAAGTAAAACCACAGCAGAGCTAGACAAAACTATTGGAAATACTATTGGAAATACACTGAAGATACTCACTCTTTATGCCCCCCAATCCAAGATAATAGTGCAGGTAGCAGGTTGACGCTCTCTCGAGTCTTGTCTGCCTGGTGCGGTGAACTGACCCTGACCCGTGAGTGTGAAGCCAGTCTCTTTTGATGTCAAGTCTGGTGAAGCCAGACAGCAGGCAGGTGCGGGTCACGTGAGGACGCGATATCGTTCAAACTTTTAGAAAAAGTAAAGTAGTATAAAAATAGAAGAACGACGTTATTTGCGATTTATTTTGTAATGCTTGTGAATTGGCTGCATCATTTTTTTTGTTTTAAATTTTACTGTGACAAAAAGGTTGAAATTACTCCTGTCTACAGAGTGCCGGATCTCAGCTCCGGTTGACTTGGGGGAGGAGGGGAAGTGCCGGTGTCGGGATCCGGGTAGCTCCGGCCCACTTTAATCACTGATAACATAGAAAAACAAAAAGCCCCCTGGAGAAATGGTGTGGTTATTAGGCAGCTTAAGAGAGACTGTCGCCAAGCAGAATGACATTGGAGAAAGACTAAACTTCAGGTTCACCATGAAATTTACAAGGATAGACTGAACAAGTACTGCAAAAAAATTAAACAGGCCAGACAGTCTTTTTCTCTAAAATCATTAATGAAAATATTAACAATAGTAAAGTGCTTTTCTCCACTATTGACTGATTAATCCACCATCTCCAAACCCATCAGAGATGCTGTCGACTGAAATATGTGAGCAATTCGCTACATTCTTCAATAACAAAATTATTGCCATTAGACAGAACATTAGTGCCTCAAGATCCAGTAATGAACCTACCCTCCAGTTCTCCAGAAATATCACTGGCGCCATGTCTCACTTTGACACTCTAGACCTTAAAAGTCAAGACAATATTGTTAGGCAGCCCAGGTCATCCACCTGCTGCTTGGATCCTCTCCCTACCAAATTTTTTGAAATGTTTTTAATTGCTTAGCACATGACGTTTTAGAAATTATTAGCTACTCTCTTCAGGCAGGTATATTTCCTGCAGCACTTAAGACAGCTGCCGTTAAACTACTTCTGAAGAAGAGTAATCTTGATGCGACAGTTATTGCCAACTACAGGCCCATCTCCAACTTACCATTCCTCAGCAAAATCCTTGAAAAAACAGTTTATTCTCAAGTTAATAACTATTCAATATCTAACAACCTTATAGGCATTTGTCGATCGGGTTTTCGATCTCACCATAGCACAGAAACAGCAGTTATCAAAGTTGTGAACGATCTGCATATGAACACAGATTCTAATAAATTGTCTGTTCTTGTGCTCCTGGATCTCAGTGCTGCTTTCGACACTGTTGATCATGATATTTTGCTAGAGAGATTAGAAAAATGGGTCGGCCTTTCTGGCCCGGTTCTCAACTGGTTTCGAACATACCTTCAGGACAGGCAGTTCTTTGTGTCTATTGGAGACTTTTCCTCGGACAAACTGGGTATAATGTGTGGGCTACCTCTAGGTTCGATTCTTGGACCACTACTATTCAATCTCTATAATCTCCCACTTGCACATGTTATACAGAAACACAAAATAAATTACCATAATTATGCAGATGATTCACAACTGTACATATCCCTATCTTCTGATGACCTAGCTCCCATACGTTCCCTAATTCAGTGTAGATGATATTACTTTATGGATGTCAGATAACTTTTGACAACTGAACAAAGACAAGACAGAAATACTTATTTTTGGTGCAAAGACTCAGACAGAGAATTGCAGCTCATCTCAGCTCTCTGTCTCTGGAGTGTAAAGGTAAAGCTAGAAATCTTGGTGTAATCATGGACAGTGATCTAAATTTTAAGAGCCACATCAATCATCTCACAAGATCAGCCTTCTACCATCTTAAAAACATTTCAAAACTAAGGGGCTTTCTATCAATATCAAACTGTGAGAAATGAATCCATGCTTTTATAACAAGTAGACTAGACTACTGCAATGGACGATTCACCGGCCTCCCAAAATCAGTTGTGCACCAACTACAACTAATTCAAAATGCGGCAGCAAGTGTTCTCACCAGAACTAAAAAGTATGAGCACATTAAACCTGTTCTTAGATATCTGCATTGGCTCCCCGTTAAAACTAGAATTGATTTTAGAATTCTTTTAATTGTATACAAAGCGCTAAATGGCCTTTTGCCACGCTATATAAAAGATCTGTTAATTCCCTATAAACCAGCAAGAACTCTCAGGTCCAATGGCAGTGGTCTTTTAACCATCCCTTGTGCTAGGTCTAGAGCAGGGGAAGCTGTATTTTCTATTTACGCCCCAAGTAGATGGAACACCCTGCCTGAGGACCTGAGAGAGGCCCCCACACTGGACACATTTAAAAGCAGGTTAAAAACCTTACTTTTCAAAACAGCCTACAGCTAAAGTCATAGTGTGTGTGTGTGTGTGTGTGTGTGTGTGTGTGTGTGTGTGTGTGTGTGTGTTTTATATATTTTGCTATTTTTATATATTCTGCTCTGTTGTTACTTTTAATTAATCAGTGTTTATGGCACTTTTATTTATTTATTTCACTAATACCCAGGGGGCAAACTGATTTTTGCACGGGTCGGATGCTGTAAAAGGTTGTTCTCCAGAAATCATATCTAGGACCTACATGGATCACAACCTGGGTGGACAACCCGGAAAACAAGTTGCAGGAAAGCTACAGGAAGCGTCCAAAGTTGCCCACCGGGCCTATGAACATTAACCAATAGGGGTAGATAGGGTTAAAATTTTAACCAATATATATCTGCATGAAAATCACAGTGTTGATTACACACATTGAGGCAAACAAAAAATGTATTGGAAGTTTTTTCAAAAATGTTTTTTACCAGAGTAAATGACGCATATATTATTAAGTATGTGCTAATTTGCATAAATATCACATAGCCGGAGGAAATGGTTTTACAGACATGTTGTAAAGAGTTGTCTAGCAGAAATCATATCTAGGACCCTCAGGGATCACAACCTGGGTGGACAACCTGGAAAACAAGTTGCTGAAATGCTACAGGGAGTGCCCAAACATGCCCCCCCCCCCATACGAAAACAGGCATTTAAGCTGGTTGGGTCATATTGCACAATCCTCCTTGTGAATGAATATCTATGTAAGAGTTCACAGTAAAGACACATTGAGACAGCTTATGGAAATGAGAAAATATGCTCTGATCTTATACCTTGGTTTGTTCCCAGTAGAAACATGAGATGGGCCTATACCTTAAATTAATCACGAAACAAACAAAATTCCTGTAACTGTAAATAATGTAAGATTTATTTCTTATTTTATACACTGAACACAATATACTTACTGAACACAAAATAATTATCTGTGCCAAAACTATAACAAATTATTTAAAATAAATAAATAAATCATATCTAGGAACTTAAAGGACAACAATGAGATGGGTATATGCTTTAGTATACACATGAAACAAACAAAATAATTTATACTTTGAACACAATATGCTGAACACAAAAAGTTAGCCCAGAATTTGAAAAGCAGGACTTTTTAAAGAAATCTTTTATAGAACTTTTCCCATGTTTTCTCACTCGCTTTCTGAGTCACAGCTGCTATCACTGCTCTCAACTCTAGCAGTATGTATTCTGCTGCATTTGCTCGTCAGTCCTTGGCAACGGCACCCGATGTAGCACGGAACTGCCTTCCTTGCACATGAACAGTTCTTCTGACAACCCTTGACACATGCACATGAGATTGTCGTTTTCATTGAAACAGGCCAGGCTGGCTTTGTTGCCGGAACAGGAACTGCATGTCCATCAACGAGAGACCAACCAAATTCAGTGCATGGGGGAATTTCTGGCTTGGCGATATGTGCATTCTTGTCAATTATAGTTGCCAGCGCAGCCCTTTTCAGGTGTAGCATAAATGCATCTTCTGTTGGGGGTAGAAGCTTTAATAGAGTTGACTTGTTGTTCAAAAACTTGTACACTCTCAATTTGCCCAGATCGGCCCCCTCAAACTGATCAGCTGTGGATGTGTACACTGATATGGTGAGGTCCCGCGCCTGATAGAGAAGGTCATCGGTTATGGTATCGCTAGGGTTCTCACCAAAGTCTTCAAGTGCAGGGATGTCACAACTTATGCTGCTCTTGAACCATACCTTCTTCCCAGTGAAATATGGGTAGCTAGTTGTGTCTCTACCACTCAGACTGTGGATGAATGGCATGGTGCGACACTGTGAAGGTCCCAGAGCTACAACCATCTCATGTATAGGCAGGTATGCATTCTGACCTGTTCTAACCCACATCTCTGGTAGATCACTCAAGTGTGTTGCACCACAGTACAGACATGTTGTAATGATATCAGTGTCATTAGCATGTATGACAACTCTTTCAACTCCCTCATTCTGGACAGTGTAGAGTGTGTGGAGGATTATCCTAGTGTCAGCCCCCTGCTGTGTTGATTCCAGAGCAGGAACATCCATCACAGACCCTGCAGAGAGCACCACACTCTTTGTCTCTTCCTTGAATCCACCACCCAGGTAGAGATGAGTAGGGCCAAGGTCACTCCCCAGTTGCTCCTCCTCACACCATCTTTCACAGAGAAAGCTCAGCAAGTTTGCTTTGTTAGTAGACACAGCAAAAAACTCATGTGGATCTGGAGCTGTGTACTGCTCACTGACTTCATACACTTTGGCTGGTTTGGATTGAGCATATCTCTGTTGTTGCTCAGCTGACTTGATACTGGTTCCACTGTATCTGTCACAACAGAAGTGTATTATTTCAGTACCACGAGGCACATCAGTCAGCAGCAGGTGTTTGTATGTCAGCGATTGCTCCAAATCGTTCATCTTTGTGAAAAGACCAGTGTCTTATGGCAGACATAGCATCTACAAGTACTGCTGTCTTGAGGATGTTTTGGGGTAGATCAGCATTGATGGTTACTTTGGTCTCCTCTTTCAGGACCTTTACAAGGCTGGACTTGGTGCCAGTTCTCATACTGCCATCTTCCTTGAAGAGGGATGGGGGAAGGTCACCGTACTCGTGGTTGCCTACAAAGTCAACAATGTCGAGTTCTCCACCACTAGCAATGATCTGTGTCATACGCAGAAGGGCAGTAACTTCATTGCTCTTGCCAGTGGTGCAGGTTTTCCCCCCAGACTTCTTTGGTTTCATGTGTTGTTTGTGGAAAGTGTTAAGCTTAACAACACTTTTCTTTTTATGATGACTGGTAAGTGACTCAGACAGTGCCTTCAAACCAATTTCTTTTACACTTAACAGGTTGTCCTTGACTATAGCATCTGCACACTCACCAGTAGATATATTGATCAGGGATGATGTGGCTGTTGTGAATGAGTTGGTCGCTACTGCTGCTGTGACCTTGACTACCAGCTCTGCATCCTTGTTGACACGACTCTTGCCAGATTCATGGTGTGGGCTTGAGGTATGGAGGTGCAGCATAGATTTGAGCTCTGCAGAAACGGCTGCAGTCAGTGGTTTTGTGTAGATCCACTTCCTCCTGGCGGCAGGGTTGAGGGTAATACCATCCAGACCACTGGCCTCTTTGGCATCTGCGTTGTACGTCTGCTCTAGAATCATGTCAGGAGAGACACCATTGTGGTTTCCATTTACTCTCCTCCCTACAAATGCACCTGCGATCAAAGCTTCGTGTGCCTCTGGAGCTGTCTCTGGCAGTTTCTTCATCTCAGACAAATACAAAGGCAAAGACTGCTGCCCATATTTGTAGTGACCTGCTGCAGTGAGATAAGGTAGCATCTGTGCTGACTCACAGAGATGTCCTTCCCAGTTGTGATCCTTGAAGGTCCTAGACAGGATTTCTGGTAGACAACCCTTTACAACAAGTCCGTAAAACCATGTTCACCAGTTATATGGTGTTTATGCAAATTAGTGCATACTTAATTATATATGCGTCATTTACTCTGGTAAAAAAAACATTTTTCATAAAACTTCCAATACATTTTTGTTTGTCTCAATGTGAGTAATCAACACTGTGATTTTCATGAAGATATCTATTCGTTAAAATTTTAACCCTATATACCTCAAATGGTTGTGTTCAGGCAGGGTGGGCAAATTTGGACGTTCCCTGTAGCTTTCCTGCAACTTATTTTTCAGGTTGTCCACCCAGGTTGTGATCCCTGAAGGTCCTAGATATAATTTCTGGTGAACAACCTTTTACAGCATCCGACCCACGTTTTCCCCCCAAAATGGGGTTTTGCCCCCTGGGTATAACTCAGTTTTAAACTTGTTTGTACTTTTCTAGAATTTGCCTGTACTTTTATTTTATTTTTTTTGTGCAGGGGGGGGGGGGTTATTGATTTCATTGTTTTATTGTGTGAAGCACTTTGTGTTACATTTGTTTGTATGAAAAGTGCTATACAAATAAAATCTGATTGATTGATTGATTGATCATTCCTTGTAGCAAAATCAACTATCGACTCCCCACCTGCATTTATGATTCCAAACCTGAATTTTCCCATGACATCCTCATTGCCACCATTTCCTTCTCCCATGTGTCCATTCATGTTGGACTCAAGTCCGGCTTGGGTCCAGGACTCGTGACTCGACTTGGACTTGAGTACTGATGACTGGGACTTGGACTCGAACATTGACTGCATTCGGACTCAGAAGTTGGAGATGAGGACTCGGACTTGTTAATTGATAAAGACTGTTTTATTTTTGTTAGTTTTTTTTTTAAATTTTTATAATAGGCCCTAATTTGGCATAATATATTGATAGCTATATAAATACCATAATATTATTCAATGTCATGCAAGGACAGGCACGTGTTCCACCTACATGCAGATTCACATGCATACCCTCATGTTCAGTAACAGTTACTGTGTGTGTGTGTTCGTGTGTGTGTGTGTGTGCGCGCGCGCGCGTGCATGCTTGAGTGCATTTTTTTGGCTATTGTGTCACAAAGTAAATAAACTCCCTTTGAAATGGTGACAGTTGTGTCATTTTTGTTTAATGTAGAACTTTTTTATTTGTATGTCAGCTTTTTTATGGTGCCAGAGTGGAGCACTGGTGTTCTTCTTGGAACTCAACTCAGACTCAACCTTGATGACTCGGACTCGGATTCAGGTAATGGGGACTTGACTCGGACTCTTCTTCGGGGACTCGGACTTGGACTGGGACTCGAACACTTGGGACTCAAGACTCGACTCGGACTCGAGTTTTAGTGACTCGACTACAACGCTGATGCACATATATTATTAATGTGCATGTGCACATTATTTCATGTCTTTCTCTGGTATTCCTTTCACACACATACATTGAATTATTGACTAGTAATACATTTATTGCTTTCAAATTGTAAATAAGGAGACAACAACGTATTTCATATTGAAACACATTTACAGGAAAAAACTAAAGGAATGCCGACAGAATTGTGAATTTGAAAGAGGTCAATGTATTACTGAAATTATTGAATAGTAATACATTTATCACTTTCAAATTGAAGATAAGGAGACAACATATTTCATTTTGGAAACACATTTGCAGAAAAACTAAAGGAATGATGACGGATTTGTAAAAATAAAATCTTTACATATACGTAATAGACTATACTAAACTATAACCCAGCCACTTAGGATGCACAAGCCAGTGCATTCTTAGTGCCTGTCCCAAGCCTGTCCCGTACAGTTGTGTGACAAAAGGGCCACTGTAAAGTGCAATGTAGATGTGAACTAAAATTTAAGTTGCAGATGGCGTGACCAAGCTTTTCTGAAGTGCAGATGGCATCACTGCGGTTTTATCTCCAGTAGGCTAGACTGCTGTAATGGTATTTTACAGGTTTCTCCAAAATAGCGCAGCTCATTCTGAATGCTGTTGCTAGAGTCCTAACAAGGACAATGGAAGCTGAACACATTACACCAATTATCAGGTCTCTGCACCAGCTTCTAGTGTGTCATAGAACAGACTTTGAAATACTTAGATGTTTGAAGATAACACATTTGCTGTGTCTGCTGCACTTAAGTTGCCATTGTGGTGATACACATTTGAGGGTAGATTCACCAGGGGCTGCTGCTCCTTTAAGGCAGACATTTTAGAGTGCTGACGTAGGCACTGCTTGGGGTTTCCGGGGAGCCTTGTTTGCAGCAGCCTAGCAGTTAGCTGGTTGCCATGAGGGATTGTGCTGTATCGGTGTTGTTATGTGTGGCGAGTAAACGGAATTGACTCGACTCGATCTCTCCGTCTCCTCATTCCTGCACTCCCACACCATAATGTATAGTGAAGAAGTGCAGCAGATGGAGCTGTCTTAGAATTCAAAATCAACAGCACAGGCTGCCAAAATATGGGATCCATCCATCCATCCATCCATCATCCAAACCACTTATCCTGCTCTCATGGTCGCGGTGATGCTGGAGCCTATCCCAGCAGTCATTGGGTGGCAGGCGGAGAGACACCCTGGACAGGCCACCAGGCCATCACAGGGATGTAAATATTTATGTCGCCCCTGTTAAACACTGTACCACACCAGTGGGACTGCAGAGATCTTGGGGGTAATGAGTATACCTTCAAAGATGCAATAGCTGATTGAAAACAGGTAAAGTTTCAAAGTTGAGTTCTCGGTTGCTGTCACAGATTTTCTGCGCTACCTAGCAGGAGTTTGTAACGTTTGATACAGCCACGATTTACCAATATAAAATCAATAGTGCCCCGGTAGCTCATCTGGTAGTGCCCATATCATGTAATTTCACGTATACCTGCAGTTTTACAGGTTAAAATCCGGCTTGGGACTGTTACTGCATATTCTACCCATCTCTTCTCCCTGTCATGTTTGATGGCAACTGGGCCAAGGTTCGATTCCCTTAAGAAATATTGTGCAGGCTTGACTTTGGCTTGGCGAATCCCACTCATATTTCTACTCATTAATTTATTTACTCATTTGTTTTTCTGTCTTTTGATTTTGTCAAATTATTTTGATTTGTTAATAATGTGGTGTTATTGTTTTCTTAATTTGTTTATTCTTCAATTATTTTTGTACAACTCTTAGGTGTTGAATTCACTCCTGTTTGTTGTTGGATGTTGGGAAGGGGCATGGCAAATGGAGGTGTCCTCCTCTCCAAGATCATGCCGGTGGCCACCTGCTAACCTTTCAACAAACATCTACTAGAATAGAAAATGAAAAATATTTGATGTGAATTTTTTCATGTTGATGGAAGCAGACATCAACACACCTGCAAACTCTCCCAATTTCTCCAGGTTTCTACTGTTTTTTGCCGTCGTAAAATTTCTGCCCCAATTTTCCTAACTCTCAAATTTTGTTTTTTTGGCTCCCTCATTTCTACACAAAATCAAGTGTTCTTGTGTGTATATGAGAGAGCATGAAAGCGAGAGAGAGAGAGAGAGAGAGAGAGAGAGAGAGAGAGAGAGAGAGAGAGAGAGAGAGAGAGAGAGAGAGAGAGAGAGAGAGAGAGAGAGAGAGAGAGAGAGAGAGAGAGAGAGAGAGAGAGAGAGAGAGAGAGAGAGTCAATATGTAGGATTGTAGAATGACTTTTTTATTATTATTATTTTTTTGACTCCCAGAGGAAAAAACTCTCAGACAGTAGTCAGGATGACAAACTCCAAGGAAGACCAGAGAAATTGTTGTATGAAAAGGAGAGGAGTGATGGAGAGAATCAGATAAAAAAAGCACTTTGTTCGAAATCAGAGTCTGTTTAATATTTGATCTCTGAACTCCGTTTAGCAATCCAGATTCCCTCCTTACTGCCATAATTGGCCAATTACTACAAGTGATCTCTGACCTCATCTGTTAATAACCTTGGTCCTCTAGAGAATACTATAGCACAGCCAATATAACCTTATCTAATATTAGCAGAGAGACCAAAGATGAAAATGGGGAAAGGAAGAAAAAAAGAGAGTTGATCCCATTTTTTTTTCTACATGATGAACTATATCAGTCCTTGAAACAAGTGCGAACATTTCTGCTACAATATCATCCAGTTGGTTGGATGGAAAACCCCTCAGTGATGAAAATGCAGTGAAACTGTCTCTTGAATGAAGGGTAATCATATTGGGCGAGCTACTGAGCATTTGACTTGACACACATAAACATACACACATGAGGTGGTTTCCAAATTCCAGGTTTTTAAAAAAATTCATAAGGAGCTCATAAATTGTATTTCAACTACATGTACAAATACGTATATATCAAGATTCAGTTAGTTAAAGTAAGTTGGCTGCTTTGATGTCTCCCTGACAAAATTTATTTGTAGAGCTTCTCCTTAAAAAGCCAAGAAAATATTGAGTGATAGATTCCCAATAATGTGTCAAAAAGTGCTCTTACTTGTTACTAATGCCACAGATTGTACTTAGCAATAATTGCCCCTCACTTCCACTGAGTGTTCATTATTTATGAAAGCTCTAATCATCTCTAATTTATCATTCCCAACAATAAATCAGCTGACCTCTTGCCTGGAGCCAGAATGGCGTCCCAGTTGATCTGCTTAATATTAATTAACACAGACCTTGGTGGAAACTGATGGCTTACTGGCAGTGAGTCGGTCTGCTGTCCATTAGCATTATGGTATCCAATGATGCACTGCAGGGAAGGGGGACAAGACGATACATATTGATGGTGGATGCCGAGAAACAGGGCAGGGACAAGAGAAGGCAATGTTTACTGCAGCCAGGCATACAGAGGAAAAGAGGGAAGAAGGAAGGGATGTAGAGGAGAGGGGAGTAGTTGTAGATGCATAAAGACTTGCACTCACTTGAGTCTATTTGAATCCACTCACAATCACGCTCAATTAATGAGCTTCTTTTTCCGGGACAATGAAAGAAACATGTTGGCAGAGCTCTGCAGACAACCTGGTATCAGAAGATAGGAGACAGCCACCCCTTTCTGAGCAAGTTTGTTATATTCAATTAAAACGATTCAAACAGCAACGCGCTCAGCAGTCTCCAGCTCATACCATCAGTTGTTTGTGTTCTTTCATCAAAATTTCCGTGCAGTTGAAATGGAGGTCAAACTTAGACCAAGTCCTTGTCTGTCAGCATCTAATTAATTGCCAGTTGTATTTTTGCAGAGGTTGTTTTCCCTCTCTCTCTCACCCCCTCTGAAGGGAGATTGGGTCTCTACAGAGGGAACTGCAGTTTTGAAGACAGCTGTGTCATTTGACATCAAACCTGCCTCTGTAAAGAAAAGCAAGAAAAAAAGTATAAATAAATAAATTATCTTTAAAATACAACAGATCCAAGCCAGACCATGAGAGTCCCGTGGTCCTTGGCTGTGTATCTAGCCACTAAATCAAAGGTTTAAATCCTCCCTTCCTCTTATAATGTTAAAATAGGCAGCTCCTGTTCCAATTAGTGGAACATTGATGTGCCAGGCCCTGAAAGGACCTCTGGGGTAAATGTGACTCTGTTTAATGGGTTTCTCCCAAATCACCTGAAGAGTGTCGGCTGGATTGTCCATTCGCATGCAGATTTCTGTTGTATTCTTGCTGGGATTTTTCAAGGTTGTAATCTTTGATTAAGCTTTTGTGTGATGTGGTTGTGGTAGAGTTTGATTGTGATTCTATATTACACAAGAGAGAGAGAGAGAGAGAGAGAGAGAGAGAGAGAGAGAGAGAGAGAGCGAGAGAGAGCGGGAGATTTAATGAGCGCCAGACACAATATGAGGAACTGAACTGAAAGTTAACTGATTCATTACAACTTAACCAAAACTATTAAATCAATTATAAAAACACTTACAGACAATCATTTACGAGTATCACTTCATAATAGAGAGAGAGAGACAGACAGAGAGACAGACAGACAGAGAGAGGGAGAGACAGACAGAGAGAGAGAGACGGAGAGAGGGAGAGAGAGACACAGAGTACCAGGAAATGGACGACGCAGGTAAGCTGCGGGTGGTCCTGGGAGGGGGGCCAGCGGCGAGCATTGCAGCAAGATTTATATTATCTTGCCACAACCTGAGAGACAGTGGGTGATGGCACCTATTGCTACTGTTGTTGTTTAATATCATAATCATTGTTGTTGTTGCTGTTATTATTATAATCATTGTTGTGTTGTGTTGTTGTTGTTTTACATGCTTTGGCAATATGTACACAAATGTATGTCATGCCAATAAAGCACATATTGAATTGAATTGACAGAGAGAGAGAGAGAGAGACAGACAGAGAGAGAGAGAGATTTAATGAGCGCCAGACACAATATGAGGAACTGAACTGAAAGTCAACTTATTCATTACAACCTAACCCAAACTATTAAATCAATTATAAAAACACTTACAGACAATCATTTACGAGTACCACTTCATAATAGAGAGAGACAGACAGAGAGAGAGAGACAGAGAGAAGGAGAGACAGACAGAGAGAGAGAGACAGAGAGAGAGACACAGAGAGAGAGAGAGCGAGGGAGAGAGACACAGAGAGAGAGACAGACAGAGAGAGAGAGACGGAGAGAGAGACAGCGAGACAGACAGAGAGACAGAGGGAGAGAGACACAGAGAGAGAGAGGGAGAGAGGGAGAGAGACAGAGAGAGAGATAGAGAGATGTGTGTGTGTGTGTGTGTGTGCGTGCATGTGTGTGTGTGCATGCATGTGCGTGTGTGCGTGTGTGCGTGCGTGTGCGTGTGTGTGTGTTTCAGTGTGCCCTCATTATCGCGCAGAGCTGAGGAAAAAAGGTGCTGCCCAAAGCAACCAGTGCCAATAGTCAGAATAAATTATTTTGGAGTCTTATTACTTTGGACCACTACCAGATATATTACAGGTGTTGCCATAAAATACACTGCTCAAAAAAATGAAGGGAACACATAAGCAATGCAATGTAGGTCCAAGTCAATCACACTTTTGAGATATCAACCTGTCCAGTTAGGAAGCAACACTGATTTGTGAATCAATTTCACCTGTTGGTAAATTGTCTAATTTCCACCAGGTGGAAATTAGACAATTTGCAAGACAACCCCTATAAAAGGAATGGATTTGCAGGTGGTGGCCACAGACCATTTGCCTGTCCTCATCTTTTCTGGCCGATCTTTGGTTAGTTTTTCATTTTGCTAGTGCCCTCACCACTAGAGGTGGCATGAGGCGGTATCTGCAACCTACAGAAGTTGCTCAGGTAGTGCAGCTCATCCAGGATGGCACATCAATGCGTGCTGTGGCAAGAAGATTTGATGTGTCTCCCAGCACAGTGTCCAGAGCATGGAGGAGGTACCAGGAGACAGGCCAGTACACCAGGAGACGTGGAGGGGGCCGCAGGAGGACAACAACCCCGCAGCAGGACCGCTATCTGGTCCTTTGTGCAAGGAGGAACAGGAGGAGCACTGCCGGAGCCCTACAAAACGACCTTCAACAGGCCACTAATGTGCAGGTTTCTGCTCAAACAGTGAGAAACAGAATGCATGAGGATGGTATGAGGGCCCGACGTCCACAATTGGGGCCTGTGCTCACAGCCCAACACCGTGCAGCCCGATTGAGCTTTGCCAGAGAACATCTTGGTTGGCAGATTTGCAATTGGCGCCCTGTGCTCTTCACAGATGAGAGCAGGTTCACACTGAACACATGTGACAGACGTGAGAGAGTCTGGAGACGCTGTGGAGAACGTTCTGCTGCCTGCAACATCCTCCAGCATGACCGGTTTGGCGGTGGGTCAGTGATGGTCTGGGGAGGCATATCCTTGGAGGGACGCACAGACCTCTACGTGCTAGCCAGAGGTACCATGACTGCCATTAGGTACCGGGATGAGATCCTCAGACCCATTGTCAGACCATATGCTGGTGCAGTGGGCCCTGGGTTCCTGCTCATGCATGACAATGCTCGTCCTCATGTGGCCAGAGTGTGTCAGCAGTTCCTGTATGTTGAGGGCATTGATGCTATGGACTGGCCTGCACGTTCCCCAGACCTGAATCCAATCGAGCACCTCTGGGACATCATGTCTCGTACCATCCGCCAACGCGATGTCGCACCACAGACTGTCCAGGAGTTGACCGATGCCCTGATCCAGGTCTGGGAGGAGATCCCTCAGCAGACCATCCGTCGTCTCATCAGGAGCATGCCCAGACGTTGTAGGGAGTGCATACAGGCACGTGGAGGCCACACACACTACTGAGCCTCATTTTGAATCGTCTTGAAGAATTTCCACAGCAGTTGGATCAGCCTATGTTCTCATTTTCCACTTTGATTTTGAGTATGATTCTGAATCCAGACCTTAATGGGCTAATGATTTTGATTTCCATTGATCATTCTTAGGTTATTTTGCTCTAAACACATTCCTCTGTCTAATAAATAAAGATTTTCAGCTGAAATATTTCATTCATCGAGGTCTATATTGTGTTTTTAGGTGTTCCCTTTATTTTTTGAGCAGTGTATATTCCGAGGTTTAGACATTTGTGGACCTCAAGTTTAACAAAGACCATATGTGAATGATTGACAGTCAACACAAAATGTATATGGGTAACCAGATAAGACATGCACCATATCACTGAACACATTTTGAACACAAGTCCATGACAGTTCAGCCATAGGCATTGCTTTGATTACACAGGTATAATCAACACTCATAGCTACTCAGACGTTGTAACTATTGCCTACTAAGTTGTCAGTAAGCTACTCAAGCAAATACAATTTTGGTAGTTTTACTTAAGTAACACAGGAATGTTCCTAATTGTGAGAGTTTAATCAAGTACATGCCTTCATCTTTTTCCCCTTTTAGGATCACAGCAAACAAAAACTAAATTATAAACTCGCTTCTTGAAAGGCATTTTTCATTAGCATGCCAATCACACTGCTTCTGGCACTTTATTCCTTCAGGCTCCTGCACAGGCCATTACAGAAAATGGGACATAATAAAGCCGATGGAGTTTAGTTGCTGCTTTCCGTCTCATCAGTCCACTCTATGTCTCGCTCCACTTCTGCACGAACTTGACCCTGAGTGTGACCACTTACCCCCATCCACCGGATAAGGGCAGAGGCTTACCGTGAGGTCAGTCGAGTCTGTAAAGAGGTTGTTAAAGCTCTTAATATACACAGTCAAACTTCATTTATGGACTTGGGTCTTCCCAGACCACAACTACATGAGCAAGCCATTTACTATGACCCAAGTGGTACTCCCTATACCAGAGTCTCTGTTGAATTTCTTTGGGTTGGCTATGAGTGCTACCGGTCTACTTTTTTTTTCTTCCTTTATTTGTTTTTCTTGCACTATTGTATCTGTTTAAGTCGGAGAGTACTGCTGGCGTCGTGTGTGGCTGCCGCTTCTCCCTCTCATAGCCCCCCCCCATTCCCATCCACCCCTGTATGTTTGTATTATGTTTATCTGTTGTCTTGTTTCTTCCCGTTTATTGAAAATCAAAATTGAGTGTTAGAAAAGTGCTATATAAGATGGATTTATTATTATTATTATTATTAAAACACTTAAGGCAAATTCTCAAAAGCTAAATATATTGATGCACACAACCTCTGTGAATGGCATTCCTGTCCACAAAGGCAGCAAGCAGCATTATCAGCCATTGAAATACGGAGGTTGCTCCAAACAGTCCAAACATTGTGAAAAGTTGTTGTAAACAATGAGCGGCGAGAGCCAATAACGCTTTAGACTGTGACAATGAGGTAATCTGCAAATACCAGGGGCTATTTGCAGATTTACTCTGATTCTACTGATATCCATTCTTGGATGGAATTTGTTGACCCCTGCCAAAGTAATAAAAGAAGACTACATGTTGAATTTATAAATAGCATGGAAGCAGTGCACACAAAAATGAAGAGAGCCATTGGCATGGACGAAAGCATGTTGTTTTTTTTTTGTTTTTTTTTTTTAAGTATTTCAGCTTCTTAACAGTTACACTTAAACCACTTTTCTTGATTTTCAGGAAAGGCATTGGTTTGGTAGTGATCTCTCTTTTCCTCTCTTTTTCATCCTTTTTTTTTTAATTCTCTTGTTCTCCTGTGGTCTCACCATTGCATGACCACAACAGTGTTTTGGGAGGGTGCAGGCTAGCCCTGTGCCTCCTTTGATACACATGGAGTCGCCTACCTCTTCTTTTCACCTGTCTGCTGCAGATTTCTGTGGGGGGGAGTGAAATGTGTGTGGATGCCCATAGTTGCAATACACATAACCACTGTCAGCTCCCCACCCAGGAGTGCTGCCAATTTCATTCTGTGCGACATCCAGCCAAGCCAGAGGCAACACCTAAATTCAAGCTGTGAACCACAGTATTAATACATTAGTGTTTTAGTCCGCCGCAACGCCTTAGTGCCCTTGGCATTCCATTTCTACACCTGGTGGTGTCTCAGTTCAGTGAACACTGAGGTGAGTACAACCTGGGGAGAGCAGAGCGCATCAGAAAACTTGATCTACAACACAGTGACCTCTGCTCTCAGGTCTGGTTAGAGATGGACCAGGTCTAATTTGGATGATTTGGGAAGACCCCAGGTACCACCCTATCTCTTGATTACCACGATGGACACAAAACAGGAATCATTCAAAGCTTGTTATCATGTTGAGGTTGTTAATACTGTGTTTCACCCCTGTTAGTGCACACACTCTGTCACTATCCCCCATTCACTCTATGGACTCTATGCTCATGAAAATGGGCAAGAGTGAAAGTGGAACCACAGGTGCATTTTTCAACCTGGGACATGGGAATGGTTTTTTTCACCCCAGTACTCTCATTGTCTTGATGGTGAAATTGACTGTTGTCCCACAGGAATTCGGCAGGAGTCCCATGACCCACAGACAGGCTTATGGGGTAATGGAATACAGTAACGGCCGTTACATAATCAAGATACAAAAAAGGTAACTAATCCACTACAGTCACAGAAAAAAAAGATGTAATCAGATTACCGATACAATTTTTCAAAACGGAGAACGGCGGAGGGTGTGCTCCAATTATCAGGGCATCGGCCTCCCTGGGAAAGTCTACTCTAGGGTGCTGGAAAGGAGGCTCTGACCGAATTTCGAACCTCGAATCCAGGAGAAACAATGCAGATTCCGTCCTGGCCATGGAACAACGGATCAACTCTTTACCCTTGCAGAAGTGCTGAGGGAGGCATGGGAGTTCGACCAGCCAGTCTACATGTATTTTGTGGACTTGGAGAAAGCTTACGACCTTGTACCCCGGGGCACTCTGTGGGGGTACTGCGGGAGTACGGGGTATCGGGGCAGTTGCTACAAGCCATCCGGTCCTTGTATAACCAAAGTGAGAGCTGTGTCCGCATTCTTGGCACAAAGTCAAACACTTTCAGTGGGTGTTGGACTCCGCCAAGGTTGTCCCTTGTCTCCGATTCTGTTTGGGATATTCATGGACAGGATTTCAAGGCGCAGCCAAGGTGAGGAGAGTGTCTGTTTTGGGACCCTCAGAATTGCATCTCTGCTGTTCGCAGATGATGTGGTTTTGTTGGCTTCAACAGAATGCGACCTTCAGCGTTCACTGGGGTGGTTTGTAGCTGAATGTGAAATAGCCAGGATGAGAGTCAAAACCTCAAAGTCTGAGACCATGGTTTTGTAACCCCCTATCATATTACAATAGTTCATTTACATTTATGGGTACTTATGCCTAATTCGGTACTGTCATTTTAAGAGGCTGTGATCCTACGTCAGGCTTGCTGGGCGGTACTCTTCTGCATTACATGCTATGCGAGCTGGCAGATCACCAGTCGTTACCGTGAGTGCAAGCCTGAACATTTTTATTTCTTATATTAGTGAACTGGTGTTTGGACACGGCCCACAACCTAGCCATTAAGGTTGCATCTTCCCACTATTTGACTTTGGGACCGGATGTGGTCAGCAGATTCATCCGTCCTAAATCTTCCTTCTCTGGTCATCTGAAAATTGCAGTGATTTACGAGAGCAGTTTCTCCGGTCTACCAGGGGCACATGGCCCAAGTGCTAAACTTATACATTTATTATTAAATAAAATAATATAATTTTGTTAAGAAATAAAAGAATGCATTGTGTATTTTTACAATAGCACATTGTTATGTTCATTGAATTTATGTCTTACTTTTGATTGCCAATTAATAACTTAACTGAAACATTATGTAGGCTACATGTGTTACATCTGTCCCCCCTTCCACAGCCTCCACCTCAAAGGCTGCTTAACCTGCGCCACTCCCTGAGTGTCACTCACTCACTCTCACACTCTCTCTCTCTCTCTCTCTCTCTCTCTCTCTCTGTTTGTGTGTGAGTGGAGATTCCACCCTGCAAGATCGTAGCCTCTGATCCATCAGTGTGCTGCATCCAGCCCTTGCTCGCTAAATCTGTTTTTTTGTCAGTATTTTTGAACCCGCTGTTTGACTAACATCCTCCTTTTCACTGCAGTCATCCTGCTCTGCCTCTGGTCCCTGTTCTCCAGATTTTCACCTGCTCCTGATCGCTGCTCTACCCGGTTCTCTCCACCACCCACGTTCTCTGCCCCCGGTCCTGTTTCCCCAGCCCAAGGAAGCCCAGCCCAATTTCCTCCACTGTGTGTTGTCGCCTTAGCTGGCCCCCTGTAATAAACTCCGAAGTCAGTTGGAAGCAAGTTTTGTGTCTGCCCCTGAGTCCTTGCTGAGTGTCCCGTAACAACATGTCTTGTTTTCTAGAGACATATTACTCTGACTAGGTCTACTTACTGTAGGCAGTTGCCTAGCCTACTGTATATTTCCCTTTACATGAACCTTTTGAGCCTGGCACATTCTATTTGCCTTTTTGCTACGTTTTGATGCTTAAAAGTTTGGCGCCCCCATTGTCCTTTCTAAGGTTACATTGTTTTGTTGTCTTACAAAATGCATTTAAGTAAAAGTATTGACATATTTTTTTCGTATTCGGCATTGAGGTAATCCAAAAGTAAAGTAACCAGATTACTTACATATTGTGATACCTAGAGTAAGTTACTGAATACATTTTTCAATAGGTAATTTGTAACGGAATATATTTACAATATAACCCTATAACCCTTCCAGCCCTGCCCATGTGATTCCTGACCAGATGTCAGGCTCTAGTATAAATAGTTTCCACTAGTGGACATGTCTGTTTGAACCAAACAGACATTCACTTTGCCAAATTAAGCCAAATTTTCTGTGTGACACTGAGTCAAATTCTTTGATCCATGTCAAATTCAGGAGCCATTTATCGATGTTGTTTTCTGATTAACTTATTCAGAATGTTGCATTTCTATGCTAGTTGTTGCTATTGGTTTAATTATTTATTTCAGTGGGGTGAAATGCATAGGCTAACATCCATTAAAACACATTTGGATAGATGTTGCAGTGTGTCCTCTCCAATACTGCTGCATGACAATAGCTCATTGCCCCTGTGACTTTGCTTAGATGTGGTCTGAACTAGCGGAGGCATAAGCACAGTTGCAACACAAAATGGAAACCAAATCGTACTGCGCTAGTGGATCTGCATTAACACACCCAAAGCTCTGCCACCACACCCATCTCTGTGCAGGTGAGTTTGTTTCGAATCATGAAAATTACCAAATGGGTGCGGGCAGGAAAAAATTCCCCTTGTGCTCAAGGAAATTGCCAATCAGCCTGCTCTGTAATTGCACCAAAAAAGAGCCCTATAATGTCAGCTACCACAACAGCGACACTAAAGGGAAAATCCCTCAGATGACTTGAGTTAAAAGTGTCAACCATTTTATCAGGCCCCTCTTTGTACTTCTCTTCTCTGGAGTTTTTTTATTTAGGCAACTCTAAAGCTAAGTAGCTCACTTCCCTTCTCAGTCTGTTACACACCCTCTGTTAAGCTCGCGCACCAGAACCTGACCCGTGTGGCGAAACCCAAGACAGACAGACACGAGATGACTTCAAAAGCTACCAAGGGGGGTTTTATTGTGGGAGGGAAATGTATGGTGAAAAAAAGGCGTTCTGTTAGTGGGATGTGTGAATAAACTATGTGTGGTGTCCCGTGGTTTGCGTGTATAACTATGTGTGTGTGTTTTTAGCCAATGTGTGGTGCGGTATGTAAATGACCAGGAGGTGTTGAAAAAATGTGCGTGCACCTGGCGAGAAAGTCCAGTCCGTGATCCAAGAGGGGTTGTCCGAGAAAGTCCAGGTCCGAGATCCGGGAAGTCGAGTCCGAAAGGAGGGGTCCAGATAGGAGGGACAAGGGGGGAGATCGCAGGAGAGGTCCGGGGAGAAACGTGAAGGTCGCTGGGGACGAGGGAGACGCGGAAATCGCGGAGGGAGAGTCTTGGGAGGAAACAGAGACACGAAGATAAGACACTGGGGAATAAACAGAATGCAAGGAACGCTGGAGGGCTTGTCAGAACTTTACCGCAGGGTTCAGTACGTCGAAGCACTGAGAGACGTTCTGGGAGGCTTCTTGTAGAAGGCTGCCTGATTGCCACATGTGTGCCTGATGGATGATGGCAAACACCTGGTGCAGTGCAGCGCTCGTCTCCTCAGAGCGCGCGGCGAGCGCTCGGATGTTTCCGGCACGTCCGAGCTGGGGGAGTGGCTTGAACGTGCCGGGGAGGCAGCTCGGGGCGGTGTAAGCACAACAGGACCCCCCCTCCTACGGGAGACACCGGGCGACCGTCCGATGGCGTTGGGGTGGGCCCGATAGAACTCCTCCAGGAGTGCAGGGTCGGCCAGGTAGGACCGGGGAACCCAGCTGCGGTCCTCGGGCCCATAGCCAACCCAGTCCACCAGGTATTGGTACCCACGCCCCCGGCGGCGTACGGCGAGCAGCTGGTCGACATCCCAGACCATGTCACCACCGTCGAGGACCCTGGGGGGTGGAGGAGCTTGGACAGGGGGAGACAGGGGGCTGGTGGCTACCGGTTTGAGGCGCGAGACATGGAAGACGGGATGGATCTTGAGTGAGGTAGGGAGATGGAGACGCACCGCCGAAGGGTTGACGATGCGGTCGATGGTGTAGGGACCGACGTAGCGGGGAGCCAGCTTCCGGTTGAGGGTAGGGAGGGGCAAGTCCCGGGCCAGGAGCCATACCCTCTGGCCAGGTCGATAAGCTGGGGCCGGCATTCTCCGCCGGTTGGCGCTGCGCCGGGCCCGCTCTGTAGCTCGCAACATAGCGGCCCGGGCGGTCTTCCAAACGCGCCGACATCGGCGGAGATGGGCCCTCGTGGACGGGACCGCCACCTCCAACTCCTGATGGGGGAACAGAGGGGGTTGATAGCCCAGGGAACACTCGAAGGGGGACAAACCGGTAGCCGAACTCTCCATGGAGTTGAGCGAGTACTCCACCCAGGGCAGGTACTTGCTCCAGGAGGCGGGGTTGCTGGTGGTAACGCAACGCAAAGCCGCCTCCAGGGCTTGATTGGCCCGCTCTGCCTGCCCATTGGTCTGGGGGTGATACCCGGAGGAGAGGCTGACCGTGGCCCCAATCCCCTTACAGAAGGCCTGCCATACCTTCGAAGTGAACTGGGGACCACGGTCAGAGACAATGTCCAGGGGAATCCCATGAGGTCGGACGACGTGGGAGACGAGAAGGTCCGCCGTCTCGGCTGCAGAGGGGAGTTTGGTGAGGGCAACAAAATGGACGGCCTTGGAAAACCGGTCGACAATGGTCAGAATGGTGTCATTGCCTTGGGACACGGGGAGGCCAGTTACGAAGTCCAAAGCAATGTGGGACCAAGGTCGGCCAGGGACAGGAAGGGGGCGCAGGAGACCTGCTGGAGGGCGATGGAGAGCCTTGCTGCGGGCGCAGGCTGCCACGAACTCTCTGGTGTCTGCCTCCATGGTGGGCCACCAGAAACCCCTGCGGATGAAGGCCGCCGTTCGGTAGACACCGGGGTGGCAGGCAAGATGGCTGGAGTGGCCCCACTCCAGCACCTGGGGCCGGACAGAGGGAGGCACAAATAGCCGGTTCCGGGGTCCATTGCCTGGGTCGGGATGGGCGCGCTGGGCCCTTCTCACCACTGATTCGATGGCCCAGGTGACGGCACCCACCACCCGGGCCGGGGGAAGGATGGTGTCTGGGGCGTCAGGGGACCCCTCGGGAAACAGACGGGAGAGGGCGTCTGCCCTGACGTTCTTGGTGCCCGGGCGGTAGGTGAGGGTGAAGTCGAACCGGCTGAAGAAGAGAGCCCAGCGCGCCTGCCTGGGGTTGAGCCTCTTAGCCGTCCGTACGTAGGTCAGGTTTTTGTGATCGGACCATACGATGAACGGCTGCCCTGCTCCCTCCAGCCAGTGTCTCCAGTCCTCTAGGGCGGCGTGGACGGCCAGCAACTCCCTGTTGCCGATGTCATAATTCTTCTCCGCAGGACTGAAACGCCGGGAGAAGAAGGCGCACGGGTGGATCTTCTGGTCCTCCTCCGACCGCTGGGAGAGAACGGCTCCGATGCGTCCACCTCCACGATGAACTGTCTGCACGGGTCCGGGTGGGCGAGCACCGGAGCCGTTGTGAACAGCCTCTTCAGGGCCAAGAAGGCGGCTTCCGCCTCCGAGGTCCAGGAGAAGGGGCGGAGGTTGGAGGTGAGTGCAGTGAGGGGGGCGACCACACGGCTGAACCCCCTGATGAAGCGCCGGTAGAAGTTTGCAAACCCCAGGAAGCGCTGGAGTTGCGTCCTGTTGGTGGGCCGTGCCCACTCCTCCACCGCTCGGGTCTTCCTGGGGTCAGTGCGGACGAGCCCCTTCTCCACGATGTGGCCAAGGAACTCCACGGAGGCGGAGTGGAACACGCACTTCTCGGCTTTCACGAAGAGCCTGTTCTCCAGCAGCCGTTGGAGGACCAGGCGGACATGCTGGTGGTGTTCCTCCTCAGTCCTGGAGAACACGAGTATGTCATCCAGGTACACCACCGCGAACGTGTTCAGCATGTCCCGGAGCACGTCGTTGACCAATGCCTGGAAGACGGCCGGGGCGTTGGTGAGGCCGAAGGGCATAACGAGGTACTCGAAATGCCCTAGGTGGGTGTTGAAGGCCGTCTTCCATTCATCCCCTTCCCGGATGCGCACCAGGTGGTACGCGCTGCGCAGGTCCAGCTTCGTGAACACTGTGGCGTGAGTGAGTGGCTCGAACGTGGAACTCATAAGGGGGAGTGGGTATTTATTTTTCACCGTGATATTATTTAACATTCGATAATCTATGCAAGGCCTCAGGCTGCCCTTCTTTGCCACAAAAAGAAGCCCGCCGCCACCGGGGAAGACGAGGGCCTTATGATTCCTGAGGTCAGGGACTCTGATATAATTGCGCATAGCCTCCTTCTCTGGGACGGAGAGGTTATACAACCGACCGGTGGGAAGGGCGGCCCCGGGAAAGAGATCTATGGCACAATCATAGGGACGGTGAGGGGGGAGGGAAAGTGCACTCTCTTTACTAAATACAGGGGCTAAATCGTGATAAATGGAAGGAACACCAGTGAGATCCGTGGGAGGAGGCACGGGTCTGAGGCCGCTGGACGGGGAGTGGGCGGCGCGAAGGCAGTTGGCATGACACGCAACGCTCCAACCCAAAATCCGCCCAGTAGACCAAGAGATGTAGGGATCGTGCCGTTCCAACCACGGTCTTCCTAACACCAGGGGCGCGCAAAACCAAGAAACGGATAGCTTCCACGTGATTACCCGAAAGAGTGAGGGTGAGGGAAGCAGTGCTGTGTGTGATTTTACCAAGTGAACGTCCATCTAGGGCAGGGGTCGGGAACC
This sequence comes from Lampris incognitus, assembly GCF_029633865.1. Classification (NCBI taxonomy): domain Eukaryota; kingdom Metazoa; phylum Chordata; class Actinopteri; order Lampriformes; family Lampridae; genus Lampris; species Lampris incognitus. The sequence goes on along the minus strand of NC_079211.1, from coordinate 27,374,624 downwards.
TTTTTGACTGGGAGAGCCATAAAAGCCAAATATTTCTAAATATATTTCATTGAGAGCCATATAGTATTTTTAACGTATAATAAATTAAATATGTCTTACTTTTAATGCGACTTCTGGTGCTGCATGGTTTTGCTGATGGCCTTGTAGTCTGGTTCATACGTGGTGAGGTTGAGCTTCATGCAGGCGTTGAGGCTTCCATCAGTTAAACGTGAGCGTAGGTTGGTCTTAATGTTCCTCATATGCGAGAAAGACTGTTCACATGCATATGTAGAGCCAAACATGGTCAATACGGCAATACTCACACGCTGCATTGTGTGGTATGTCACAGGAAGCTCGTTCCAAGTTTTAAGAATCAGCTGGTCTTCAGGTTGAAGATTTTTCATTTCTGTCCACTTGTGTTCCCTCGCCAGCTCTGCTCGCTGTCGCGCAAGACTTTCCAACTCTCCATTAAGTGACTTGAACTTACTCATCCACATGTCTGATGCCTTCAGGTCAGCAACTTCCAGCTCAAAGTCTCCGATAGAGACCCCGGGGATGCATGTCAGGTCGATTTTGTCCACTGCACACTCATGTGGATGAGTGATGAACTTGAAAAGACCAGTGCGCGCACGAAATTCTCCAAAACGTGCTTTGAATGACTGCAGGAGATTGAACGTAAAGCCAGCTAGCTGCTGGAGATCCAGATGTTGAGTGGAGTCACTTGCTAAGCATGCATCTCTAAATTGTTGCAGTCTTTCAAAGTGCAGAAGACGACCTGTTTCAATGTCCCTGAGAAAGACTTCCAGCTTGCTTTCAAATGCAAACACTGCTTGTTGAAGGGATGAGATTGTATTTCCAATACCTTGCATTTTCACATTGAGCTGGTTCAGATGGCCAGTTATGTCCACGAGATAGTGAAACTGCAGGAGCCAGTCAGTGTTGTCTAGCTCAGGATGCCTGACGCCTTTCATTTCAAGAAAAGTCCGGATTTCACTCAGGCAAGCTGCAAAACGGCTGAGCACCTTCCCCCTTGACAACCAACGCACGTTGCTGTGTAAAAGCAGACCGGGATAATGATTCCCAACTTCTTCTAACAGAGCTTTAAACTGGCGATCATTTAAAGCTCGGGCAACAATAAAGTTGACCACTCGAATGACCAGAGACATCACCTCGCCAAGCTCCTGGCCACACGTCTGAGCGCAAAGCGCCTCCTGGTGCAGGATGCAATGAAAACTTAGGATGGCTCTCTTTTCATGTTCACGGAGAAGCGCTACAAATCCTTTGTTCTTCCCCAACATACAGGGTGCACCATCAGTACAGACAGAAATAAGTTTATCCATCGGTAGTTTTTTTTTCTTTAGCAAACTCCATGAAAGACATGAATAAATCCTCTCCTCTTGTTGTCCCTTTCATTGGCAAAACAGCCAAGCTTTCCTCACGCAGTGTGTCACCTGCAGCATACCTGGCAATGATACTGCACTGAGATAGATGGCTAACGTCTGTTGACTCATCTAACGCGAGAGAAAAGTATGTCCCGGCGTTTATGTCCTTAATTTGTGTTTCCTCGACTTGATTTGCCATCATGATGCTACGATCGTGCACAGTTCTTGCTGACAGGGGCATGTCTTTTCTTCGTTTGATTATCTTGTCTTTATTTGGGAAGTCATCAAACAGTTCATTGGCCACATCAAGCATGAATGTTTTGGCATACTGGCCATCTGTGAATGACTTTCCATTCCTTACTATTGCCAAAGCCCCCGCAAAGCTAGCGGAATTCCCGTCACCTTGCTTGGTCCACACACGTAGTTGCTGCTGACTCGTCTGCACTCTCCGCTGTAGCTCCTCGCATGCCCTTTTCCTGCTGTCCCCCGCTGGATATTTCGATGCAAATGAAGCATGGTGCGTATCGAAGTGCCGCTTTATATTTGACCGTTTCATCGATGCAATTTTATCATTGCATATTAGACATACCGCAGATCCTGCTCTCTCCACAAATGCAAATTCCTCTGTCCACGCAGCCTGGAATGCACGGTAATCATCGTCTTTTTTTCTTTTCGCCATCTTTTCCGTTACAAGGGTTGAAGCGGATAAACTAGTTGGCTATCTGATAAAATTGATTTCTTCACCTTTACAATGACCCGGACATGCTCGCGAGCCATTGGTTCCCGACCCGACCCACGGGTGACCCGTGAAATTTATCTTCAAAACTAATTTGTTTACTTTAAAATGACACAGTGTAGAGCCGAAGGAACGGAGAAGACCGTAGGTTCACACTTAAGCCGTGTAGGCAACTTTCTTTAATCCACGGTAAATCAGAGAGCAACCAAACCACAGCTCGACTGAGCGGAGGTGGCAAGAATAATCAGAAAACTGGCTGGACAACCATAACTTAACCCTGCGTTAACCTGCCAGGGCAACCATGACTTAACCCTTAGTTCCTGGGTTGAATTCTGTCCCCAATACGTGTCCACCACATGAGCCCCCCCAGAATTCGCCCTAGTAATCGAAGTCAGGCAGGCGCGGGGGGACAACAGGCCGTCCGCGGCGGCTCCGGATAACAGGGGCCGGAGTGTCTCTGGGAGGCATTGACGCGGGCCTGTGGAGGTCGGCCTGAGGAGCAGAAGAGGCAGCTCGGGCCTCCACGGGGGGAGGAGGCGGAGCCGGGGGACGACCGCGACGAGGAGGTTGGGCTAACTCCAACGGCTGCGTCAAGTCCAGGTGTGCGGGTTTAACTCGGTCCACTGAAACATGCTCGGCCGTGCCCCCAAAATCCACCACCAGGTGCTTAGTTCCCCGTTCCAGGACGCGGAAGGGGCCGTCATAAGGGGGTTGCAGAGGGGGGCGGTGTGCGTCGTGACGGATGAACACGTAGTCCGCTGACTGCAGACCTGGGGGCACCTGGGACACCGGCGCGCCGTGTTGGGCGGTAGGGACGGGTGTGAAAGCTCTGACCCCGTCCAGCAAGGAGGCTCGTTGGTCCACAGCTGACCAGGGACGCGTTGCATTGGGCATGAAATCGCCTGGGACTCGCAGCGGCGTGCCGTACACCAGCTCCGCAGAGGAGGCTTGTAGGTCTTCCTTCGGGGCGGTCCGCAGGCCCAGCATGACCCATGGGAGCTTGTCGACCCAGTTGCAGTCCTTGAGAGTAGCCCGAAGCGCAGCCTTCATGGACCGGTGGAAGCGCTCACATAGGCCGTTCGCCTGAGGGTGGTAGGCGGTAGTGCGATGAAGCTTGACGCCCAGAGCCTCACCCACAGCACTCCATAGCTCTGAGGTAAACTGTGGCCCGCGGTCAGATGAAAGGTCGGAAGGCGTACCGAAACGTGAGACCCACGACCCAATAAAAGCCCGGGCCACATCAGCAGACGTCGTGGATGCCAGGGGAACAGCTTCAGGCCAGCGCGTAGTCCTGTCCACCACAGTGAAGAGGTAGGTGAACCCATGGGAGGGGGGTAGGGGACCAACCAGGTCGACGTGGACATGGTCAAATCGTCTCTCCGGCACTGCGAAGCGTTCCAGGGGCGCCTTAATGTGGCGGTGTATCTTAGCCCGCTGACAGGCAACACACGAGTCGGCCCACGCTTTCACGTCTCTCTTAAGTCCCTCCCACACAAACTTAGCAGAGGTCAGGCGCACGGATGGCTTACCGCCTGGATGAGAGAGGCCGTGCACAGCTTCAAATACGGGGCGTCTCCAGCTGTGCGGGACGATGGGCCTGGGCTGTCCTGTGGAGACGTCACACAGGAGGGTGGCACCTGTGTCGCTGAAAGGAACGTCCTGCAGGCGGAGCCCCGTGTCGGAGGCCCGGAGACGGAGGATGCTCGGGTCCGTGGCCTGGTCAACGGCCATCTGTGCATAGTCAAGGCCTAGGTGGACCGCTCCAATCACTGCCCTAGAGAGGCAGTCAGCTACCTGGTTAGACTTACCAGCGACGTGCTGGATGTCGGTAGTGAATTCCGAAATGTAGGAGAGTTGTCGCTGCTGGCGAGCGGACCATGGCTCGGCCGTCTTGGACATGGCAAACGTGAGGGGCTTGTGGTCCACGTACGCAGTAAACTCGCGGCCCTCTAGCAGGAAACGGAAATGCCGGACAGCGAGCCAGAGACCGAGGAGTTCCCTGTCAAAAGTACTATACTTGCGCTCTCGGGGTGTAAGCTGGCGACTGAAAAAGGCCAAAGGCTGCCAAGCCCCCCCCACCCACTGTTCGTGAACCGCACCAACAGCATAGTCCGATGCATCCGTGGTTATGGAAATAGGCGCTGTAGGTGAAGGATGCGCTAGCAGGGTAGCCTGGGAGAGCGCAGCTTTAGTCTCGGTGAACGCACGGTCCCGCTCTGCTGTCCAGTCGACCGCCTGGTTGGGGGACATGCCTTTCAGCGCCTCGTACAGTGGCCGGATGATAAAGGCGGCTCGGGGAATGAAGCGGTGGTAGAATGTCACCATCCCGATGAACTCCCTGAGCGCACGAGCTGTTTGGGGGCGCGGAAAGGCCGCCACCGCTTCCACCTTTGAGGGCAGGGGGACTGCCCCGTCCCCAGTGATGCGATGCCCGAGGAAATCAATGGCTGTCAGCCCGAACCGGCACTTCGCCGGGTTGACGATCAGCCCATGCTGGCTGAGGCGTGTGAAGAGGGCATGAAGATGGGACAGGTGTTCTTCCTTGGAGGCGCTGGCGATGAGTATGTCGTCCAAATAGACGAAGAGGAAAGGAAGGCCACGGAGCACTGAATCCATCAGCCGCTGAAAGGACTGGGCCGCGTTTTTGAGTCCAAATGGCATTCGTAGGAATTCAAATAGGCCGAATGGGGTAGTCACCGCTGTCTTGGGGATGTCTGAGGGGTGCACGGGAACTTGATGATAACCACGGACCAGGTCGACTTTTGAGAAGACGCATTTGCCAGACAGGTTTGCAGAAAAGTCCTGGATATGCGGGACAGGATAGCGGTCGGGCGTGGTGGCGTCATTTAGTCGGCGGTAGTCCCCGCATGGGCGCCAACCTCCATCAGGCTTAGCGACGATGTGGAGTGGGGACGCCCACGGGCTGTCAGAGCGGCGGATGATCCCCATGCGTTCCAGGTGCTCGAACTCAGACTTGGCAATGGCGAGTTTGGCGGGGTCGAGACGCCTGGCTCTGGCGTAGACCGGGGGCCCCTTCGTAGCAATGTGATGCTCCACCCCATGCTTAGCGGTGGGTGCAGAGAAGGTAGGCTGGGTGAGGTCAGGGAACTCAGCGAGGAGGCGGGTGAACTTGTCTGCCTCTGAGAGAGAGTTGGCTAGACCTGCATAGGCCGCTTCCCTCCGCGTACATGCGAAGGAGGAGAAGGTTAAGGCATCGACCAGACGGCTGTTCTGAATGTCCACTAGCAAACCGTAAGCGCACAAAAAATCAGCTCCGAGGAGGGGAAGCGTTACATTGGCCATGACGAACTCCCACGTGAAACGTTGTCCACCAAAACACAGTTCTACAGACCGCACGCCGTAGGTGTGGATAGGGCTGCCGTCAGCCGTCGCCAACTGGGGGCCCCGCTCCCCGCCCATGATGTCGACGTCAGTAGCAGGGAGCACGCTTCTCTGTGCGCCCGTGTCACAAAGAAATCGCCGACCGGAGATGGTGTCGAGGATGAAGAGTAGCCTGCTCGTATCGCCAACACTCATCGCCACTACTGAGTGTTGGCCCTCTCGTTTCCCGTCGGCCTGTAGTTGCAGGGGGAACGGCACCGTTTAGCTTTCGCACCAAATCGAGCGTGGTACATACAGAGTCCAGAGGGCTTGTAGCGGTCTGATGCTGTGGCGCCACCGTCGGGCCACGCCCGCGATGTCGGCGGGGGGCCAGTGAAGGTAGGAGCCAGCACCCCGGCATGGGAGGAACGTTGTGTAGCGACGAAGAATCGGTCAGCCTCCTTTGCCAGCTCACGGGGATCAGTGATGGTGGAGTTAGCGAGCGCAGTCTGGACGTGGGGCGGCATGTTGCGCAGAAACAGCTCCATAAACAGGAAACATGGCTTTTCTTGACCCAGTAGGTTTAACATCCTGCTCATTAGCTCCGATGGTTTGCCATCTCCCAAGCCCTGAATTGCGAAGAGGCGACGTGCTCTCTCCGTTGTTGACAGTTCAAAAGTTTCAAGGAGGAGATGTTTAAGTGCGGCGTATTTACCATCGGCCGGTGGGTTGGTTATGAAACCGCTTATCCTGGAAGCCGTAGCGCCCCCCAGCGCTGCCACTACGTAGTAGTACCTGGTCTCGTCTGCTGTTATGTCTCTGAGCGCGAACTGTGCCTCAGCCTGCGCGAACCATGTAGCCGCGGAAGACTCCCAAAACTCCGGCAGTTTAATTGCAACGGCGTTCGTAGCCATAATGTGTGTGGTTTCAGAAAACTTATCCGAAAACCGACGTCGGGGTCACCAGTGTAGAGCCGAAGGAACGGAGAAGACCGTAGGTTCACACTTAAGCCGTGTAGGCAACTTTCTTTAATCCACGGTAAATCAGAGAGCAACCAAACCACAGCTCGACTGAGCGGAGGTGGCAAGAATAATCAGAAAACTGGCTGGACAACCATAACTTAACCCTGCGTTAACCTGCCAGGGCAACCATGACTTAACCCTTAGTTCCTGGGTTGAATTCTGTCCCCAATACGTGTCCACCACAACAGTATTATTAAGAAATATCACAAGTATTTTAAAATCAGTTCCAAACTGATTTTTTTGAAAAAAAAATAATTTTCAACTCAAAATTGTCTGGGAGCCATATGCCGTCACCGGAAGAGCCATATATGGCTCGCGAGCTATAGGTTCCCGACCGCTGATCTAGGGCTTGGGCTGTGAGGGGTGTGTCTAGGGGGACGAGTGGAATGCCGGCCTGCCGGGCCAGCGAGGTGTCCATCAAACACGCGTCCGCCCCCGAATCCAGGAGTGCACCAACAGACAGTGAGCGGTTACCGCAGGTGAGAGTGACCGGAAAAAGGTGGTTGTGCTCCTTCTTGGGCTGGGGCTGAGGAAGGGTCGTCAGGCTCACTAGGACACCCCTCACTAGTGAGCCGGGTCTTTTTGGGCGAGTCGGGCAGGCTTTGATGTAGTGGCCCGACCTCCCGCAGTAGAGGCAGCCATGCATCCTCTGCTCCCTAACTTCCAGCGGGAGCCGTGACCGACCCAACTGCATGGGCTCCTCCTCCGGCCTGGATCCAGAAGCCACCCAGGGTTGCGAGGGGGAGTGTGAGGGTGGAGAGAGCCCACGGGACGCTGACCCAGGGAAGGCACCGGTAGGACGGACGGGGGTTGGTCTATGGGAGGGGCCAGCGCGCGGGGCGCGTTCCTGGCGCCGCTCCCGCAGCCGTTCGTCCATCTGGAGGGCGACGAGCTCGTTGAAGGAGGCAGGGCGGTCCCGAACGATAAGATCTTTGATGGGCTCGCTCAGCCCCCTCCCCTCTTGAGCGCAGTGTCATCCCACCCACTGTCTGCCGCGAGTATCCTTACCTCCAGGGAATAATCTGCCACCGACCTGGCTCCCTGTTGGATGGAATGGAGGCGGCCGGCAGCGTCCTGCCCGTCAGCTGGGTGGTCGAACACCAGATTGAACTCGCGGCGGAAGGCACCATAGTCCGAGGCGAGCTGCTCGGTATGGCCTACCGCCGCTATGGCCCAGCTGAGGGCTTTGCCGGTGAGGAGGGACATGACAAGGGCTACCTTGGTCTCTCCTGTGCTATACCTAGCTGGCTGGTGTTTGAACAGGAGCTCACACTGACCAAGGAAACCCCTGCACAGCTCGAACTCCCCACCGAAGGACTTGGGGCAGGGGAGGTTAGGCTCGCACCGGGGGTTGACTCGGAGGGGGAACGTCGGGACCAGGAACGGGGAAACCGGAGGCCGAGCTGGGGGCAGAGACCGAGGCCAGGGCAGTCGCTCATCCTGGAGACCGCTGTGGAGAGTGCAGCGATCTGCGCGGTGAGGGCATCTAACGCGCTCGTCGCGGCCTGGGAGCCGGACTGAAGATCGCTGATCTCTCCGGTGACACGGGTGAAGGCAGTAGTAAGCTCTGAGCTGAGAGAGGCAAGTTGGCAACTGACTTCTTACTACTGCCTCTAGGGGGACGGAGCTCTGGAGCGTCACAGGGACCGTCCGCTCCTTGGGTTTGCCTGGGTCCATAATGGCTTCGACGTTCTGTTAAGCTCGCGCACCAGAACCTGACCCGTGTGGCGAAACCCAAGACAGACAGACACGAGATGACTTCAAAAGCTACCAAGGGGGGGTTTATTGTGGGAGGGAAATGTATGGTGAAAAAAAGGCGTTCTGTTAGTGGGATGTGTGAATAAACTATGTGTGGTGTCCCGTGGTTTGCGTGAATAACTATGTGTGTGTTTTTAGCCAATGTGTGGTGCGGTATGTAAATGACCAGGAGGTGTTGAAAAAATGTGCGTGCACCTGGCGAGAAAGTCCAGTCCGTGATCCAAGAGGGGTTGTCCGAGAAAGTCCAGGTCCGAGATCCGGGAAGTCGAGTCCGAAAGGAGGGGTCCAGATAGAGGGACAAGGGGGGAGATCGCAGGAGAGGTCCGGGGAGAAACGTGAAGGTCGCTGGGGACGAGGGAGACGCGGAAATCGCGGAGGGAGAGTCTTGGGAGGAAACAGAGACACGAAGATAAGACACTGGGGAATAAACAGAATGCAAGGAACGCTGGAGGGCTTGTCAGAACTGTACCGCAGGGTTCAGTACGTCGAAGCCCTGAGAGACGTTCTGGGAGGCTTCTTGTAGAAGGCTGCCTGATTGCCACAGGTGTGCCTGATGGATGATGGCAAACACCTGGTGCAGTGCAGCGCTCGTCTCCTCAGAGCGCGAGGCGAGCGCTCGGATGTTTCCGGCACGTCCGAGCTGGGGGAGTGGCTTGAACGTGCCGGGGAGACAGCTCGGGGCGGTGTAAGCACAACACCCTCACTCACACACACTTATAAAGCATGAAGTTTGTCCTTTGATTTTATAAGATGCTGCATAATATTCCTCACAAAAAGCTTTGCTTCCAGCAGTGTCTTTGCAAAACTCTTCTCTAGTCTGGGAAAGTCATAGCTTTTTTACACATTTCAGGACAGGGTTTTTTCTGTGTGTGTGTGTTTTCCCCGTATCTCTCTCTCTCTCTCTCTCTCTCTCTCTCTCTCTCTCTCTCTCTCTCTCTCTCTCTCTCTCTCTCTCTCTCTCTCTCTCTCTCTCTCTCTCTCTCTCTCTCTCTCGCCCCACCACCAGTGTTTGTCCTTTCTGCAGGGCAATAGAAATTGTTTTCATCGTTTTACAGTGTGGATGATTTGAAAACCTGTTTGTTGTTATAAATACTTTGTTTGAACTACTCAATGAGACATTTTCTGAAACTGTTTTTCACTATATGAACTGGATTACAATAAGACCCATAAATTTGAATATCAGCTGTTGGACTGGAATGTAAACTAAATAAATGTGCTTTTGAAAGTCAAATCTCTCTCTCTCTATGTCTTGCTCTCTCTTTTTTCTTTATCTCTAACTTCAAACTTTTTCATTCTTGTACACCTGTGAGGACTTTCCCCCTGACATTTTAAATGAACTGGCCTGTTTATCAGGTGCTAATTGTCCATGTTTTCACCATTTTATTTCTTGGACATTAAGTCAGTTCTATGCCTCTGAACCTCTCTCACCAGGCTTTCATTACTCAGTTCTTCTTCTCTCCTTTTTACTCCCACATCCCTCATTCTGATTCCCCTTGCAGGCCAAACAGCCACACCAATCAAAGTGAGTAGCTCCCCCATTTCTTTCTCTCTTCTGCATCTGTTTCTGTATACCTCTTGGAGAAAAACACATTTTTAATTAATTCATCAAGACTCGAGCCCAGTTCTAAAAAAGACAAAAAAAAAACAAAAACACACACATTAAAAAGACCTCTGAAGAGAAGTTTAAGGTCTCTCATTAAACACATGCAAAACACCAGCAGACTGCAAACAAAGGAACGTGAGGTGCTAACAGTAACAGTTTCATTTTATTTGGCGACAATAGACTTGCTCAAAAAAAGAGCTATGACACAGCCTTGACTGGCATTGAGCACCATGTCCCAAATGGATTCTGAGTGAGCGGGAGAGAGAGAGCAGACTTTGCCCCAAGGCCTCATAGATGTTTTGTATCACTTAAAAGCTGTTAATATTCATCACTGACTTGATATCTTCCCTGAGAAATGTGAAGAGTTTTTGTCAACAAAGCCCGTAGCATCAGAATGCACGTTCTCCCTCCTGCACAGGACACGATTTCTCCTAAAAGTGCTGCCTTCTTTGAATTCTTTGAAACAATATCTATTGACACTGTCACACTGAGGTGATTAATAAAATGATGCCCCCCTCATGTGCTCTCGACATCCTGCCTGTGAGATTTCAGAAATAAGTGTATGGATCTGTCAGCCCCTGTATTCTCTCCATAATCAACCTGTAACTTTTGACTGGTTCTGCCCCTGCTTATTTTAAGAACGCAATTGTTCAACCCCTTCTGAAAAAAAAAGTCTTTAGACCCTAACTTGCTGGATAATTTCAGACCAATTTCCGAACTGCCTTTTTCTTTCCACGGTTCTCAAAACAAGTTGTTGCTGAGCAAATGATTGCAGAGAAAGTTGAATCAGTTCATCTGAACACAATGTTTATTGAGAGAGAAACGTTTCATCACTCATCTAAGAGACCTCTTCAGTCTCAACTGACTGCAGGTATCCCCACCCTTATAAACAATACAGTGGCATAATGACCGAAAACAACAATCGGTTTCATATGCAAATTGCCATGACCATTAACTAGCATTCGTGCTGAATGTGGAGCTGCCAGGGAAGAGGAAAAAAGGCCAAAGAGGAGGTTTATGGATGTGGTGAGGGAAGACAGGTGGCTGGTGTGACAGAGGAAGATGCCGAAGACAGGAAGAAATGGAAACGGATGATCCGCTGTGGCGACCCCTAACGGGAGCAGCCGAAAGTAGTAGTAGTAGTAGATTAACTAGCGTTTCAATGGCCACGTGTACTATTCACAGATAATTTAGGAATGATTACAATCACAGCATGTAAAATGGCGACAGAGATGAAGCAGTGGAGGTAGTCCATATGAAATCACAAAATGACCCCACCCTTAGCAATAGGGCCACCCTTAACATTGACCAACTGTGTTTGCTCCTGAAACTAGGTCTTCAGTCCCTGTACTTCACATACAGGGGGCAGGCAGAAGGATGGGTGTGCTATGGGTTCCCCAGTTTCACCTGTAGTGGCCAACGTGTATATGGAGGAGATGGAAAAGAAGGCCCTGATGTCCTGTCCAGGGACACTACCTAGCCATTGGTTCAGATTTGTGGACGACACCTGGGTTAAAAGGAAATCTCAGGATGTACCACATTTCACCAACCACATTAACTGTGCACATCCTTAATAGGAAGGAACACTGGTTTGAATGGGGAGTCAAAGAGGCCATCTATGTGAAGAGGGAGTGACCATCCTTGAACCGAGGGGGGGGGCGTGGGCTAGGCGGCTAAGAGTACATCTGTCGCCATCTTACAATGCTGTGATTGCAATCATTCCAAAATCCTCTGTGACTAGTACACACTGCTGTTGAAAAGTCATGGCGATTTGCATATGAAACCATGCATATTTGCATATTTTACACTGCTTTATTGTACTTACTTTATTTTTCCTCATATGCAGCTCCTGTTGCTTTTATATTTCCATACTGGTCCTCCTGCTCTCCATAAGCACTTTCACACTTTTTTCCGGGGGATTTTTTGCTGAGGAGCCCTTTGGTTTAGGCAGTGGAGGAAATAAAGAAGACTTTTAGAGTGCGAAGCTAGTTTAGCCAACTACCTGTGACTTTCACCTCTTTACAAAATGACAATTTCTAGATGTTTTGCTGAAATACTAGGTGAGAACCACCAACGATTGCATTTGACTGGTTAAGTAGAACATATTTGTTGACAGATTTTGTTTGATTGTATGATTGGTTTTGGTCTAGACAGCTACTTCTCCTGGATTGCCACCTTGCTGTGGTGGAGAAGATTGTGTGTACTAATGATCCCAAGAGCTTGACTCCTGGTAGGGTCACCCAAGGCACATAGGTCAAGGGGGAGGTTCCAGACGAAGCATGATCCAACAAAGACCTCAACGGCGAAACTGGCAGAGGATGTCTCCGGGTCACAACGGCAATGAAGGCAGATGAAGGCTGCAACAGAGGTTGGTCCCCAATTGTCTTGGTTCTCCATGCCATTGGACTCTGGCCACCCCCTGCCAAGGACCGTGTGGTGGCTGCAGGTGCATCAGCCACTCCATTTAAAAAGCTGTCACGCTCAGGCATCCTCCCATTATGCGGTTCCAGGATCAGCTTCTATGCCCACCTGATGACCCAGAGGGAGGATTGTCATACTTGACCCCAAATGACTGCCAATGATGATGATGATGAGACAGACAATACATTTGAGTTCACTTTTATTTTTCTGCTTTTTGTGTGGCAAGATTTCCCATTGGCTGGATGGGCTAGAGCTGTCTTTTCTGAACTCACCCACCCCCCAAACCAGTGTTACTCTTTACGCGGCTCGTGAGACTTTGTTTTGAGCCTCATATAGATCCACTGATAACAATAAGAACATAGCTATAACTTACTTCTATAGGTTCCGTTTGTGTACTGTTTTAGCACATTGAAATGAATTATCCAGCAGATGGCAGCATACTGAAGCTACGTCAAAGAACGTAGGCTACGTAACAGCGTGGGCTCATGGGTAGATGTATAGCCCATGTGTGTAGCTTTGTATTTGCGAAATGTTTTGCAAGTTTAGCACCTAAGGTTATATCAAATATTGTCTCGACCTCCACCCCCCTCAAAATGGACAGATTTATTATTAGACTAAAAAGAGATGTAAGGATGGAAAGCATGGTACTATATATTTTTTAAACGTACACAAAGATGGTAAATATCTTGAGAGTGATGATAAAAAAAAAAGCACCCGAGTTATATCTGCAATCTCTGTGGCTCTTTTGAGGAATGAATGGTCTTACTCATAAGTGGCTCTCCTAAGAAAATTAGTGAGTACCACTACAACCAACCACCAGAGGTGAGTAGGTAAGATTAATTTTCAGCCCTGCTTTTAGGTCTTTCGGGTCAAACCATAAGAAACTGGTCACTGTTTGAATGTAATCCAGGATTACCAATTATGATGGTTCACACAATGCTTTCAGTGTTATGACAGAAATAACCAAGCGAAAAGAGCATGATTCATAACACTGCTGTGTATTGTGTCACTCAGATTAGGTGGATTTGGATTCTTTTCAGGTTAGAAATAATATTTTTTTTAAATTGCATTTAGCCTTTATTAGACAAAGTAAAGATAGACCAGAACCCCAGGGTGACGACAGAAGGGGGAAACATGCAGTAAATATCCTGTAGTTGGACACTGTGACACCACGGCTACCAGGACACCCAGAAACCACCATTCATATATCACACGAATAGGCAAAAAGTTGGATGGCTGGATGAATGAACAATTCAGGGAAAAAGAAGCGGAAACAGTACACGATGGAGGAGTGTTTAAGAGGAAATGTAAGGAGAGAGGTGACTGATATAAGGTAGAGGAAAGAAAAGACAGTTATAGAGATTAATCTCAGATACTGTGGAACCTTGAAAAACCTCGCCAACGGTGCTGCACTTCAACTCTGTGAGAATGGATTGCTTGGTTTAACACTCCACACTGCTCACTAAAGCCAAGTTTAATAACCCTCTCCTGCCCTCTTCACTGTCCTCTCCTTTCTTCTTCATCCTGTTCTTCTTGTTATTAGAAACGTGTTCGTTGATTCATTATAACACTCGTTATTTCATTCACTCATCTCATGTTAGAGTCTCTGGCTGATTCAATGGTGTGATCTTACGCCTAATAAACCAATGTGTAGACAGCAAGACAGCACATTATCAGGTTTGCAACTAGCTGGTGATAACAGCAGATGCCAACTGTGGCTCTTGCACAAGCAGTTAGTCCCCTACTGTCAGGATGTTAGCAGGACTACAGTCAGGACTTAATGTGGGGGCTTTGAACTGTAGACAAGTCGTGATTCATTTTAAAATCACATCCAGCCCTTTCACCAATGTGTGTGTGTGTGTGTTGTGTGTGTGTGTGTGTGTGTGTGTGTGTGTGTGTGTGTGTGTGTGTGTGGTCATTATAGTGCCTCCTAATAGTCTGCTTATAAACATTTTAATGCATTAGTATGTGCTGGTGATAGAAATTAATAATTAGCTCACCCGCACCTCTTTTTTCTGAGCTGTAATTAGCTTGTTTACAACTATAAGTCGCTTTTTTTCCTTTTTTTACTCGCCTGGCTGGTCCTGCAATTTATATACCAAAGCGATTTATACAATATAATTTTGCCCGGCGAATCAACTGCATTTCAACTAAGGCCACCAGATGGCACTGTTTAATATTGTGGCGCAATTGAAAATACTGTAGCGAATTCGAGGGGCAGTCTAGGAGACCGTCACCACAACCGGGAAGCGAACCCGTGTCTCCCGCTCCGCAAGCGACAACGTTAACCAGGGTCCTACTCTCTCTCTCTCTCTCTCTCTCTCTCTCTCTCTCTCTCTCTCTCTCTCTCTCTCTCTCTCTCTCTCTCTCTCTCTCTCTCTCTCTCTCTCTCTCTCTCTCTCTCTCTCTCTCTCTCTCTCTCCTCTCTCTCTCTCTCTCTCTCTCTCTCTCTCTCTCTCTCTCTCTCCTCTCTCTCTCTCTCTCTCTCTCTCTCTCTCTCTCTCTCTCTCTCTCTCTCTCTCTCTCTCTCTCTCTCTCTCTCTCTCTCTCTCTCTCTCGGAAGTGCGTCAGCGTATCAGCTCCCTCACGCCTCTGGGCGCACGCGATTCCGATGACCTCACGGTCTCACCATCCCGCTTCTGACACCAATGTAGCGAATTCGGGGGTCAGTCCGGAAGACCGTCCCACAACCGGGACGCGAACCCGAACGTTAACCAGTCGACTAAAGGGTCCGACCCGCTAGCCAAGGACTACCGAGCCTATTCGTCCTTGATCGTTACATTACTGTTGGTAAAGTGATCACGTGATTTAGTATGCACGCGCACTTTGGCAGCAGAAAATGGCGTAAGTACGGTCGTACCTACAGTTGCTTAATCCGAAAGATCGTGAATGCTACCTCAATAACTTAACTTTAAGTGATGGCACCCGACTTCTCGATCCATATTCAATAAGGGAATGGTGGATGACGTGCCAAAATGGCCAGCTATCGAGTGGCCGGATATTTATAAATACCTCGTTGAAAAACCTAGTGTTTACACGAAGGATAAACGACGTGAATACAAGTCACTGGACGCATACGACATGTCCAGGATGTAAAGTACTGCGATCTTAACGATTTCTGCGTCCGGAAATCTGAGGCGCTACCAACCAAGCCAACGACAAGGACACAAGACCGTAATCTACCAAGCGTGGGTTATTATCAACAAAGCCAACAACTTCATCTTGACAGGGAATTGCACGTGCATGGCACGGTAAGTAGACCTAATCATAAAGTTGAAGTTAGCAATTAATGCAAACAGGTGCATAGTTTGTTTGTAGCCACTAGCCAGCGAGCTAACAAGATGCTAGGACGCTTAACATTTATAGTTCCGCACACTACGATTGTCGTGATCTGCGACCTCTCAAAAATAAATGTTTTTAAATGTAGCATAATCTGGGCGTTTTAACGGATAACGGCACATACTGCCTCCCAAACGTTCAGCAGTTCACAGTTCAGTGTCATGGCTTAAATGTTTAAGTTAACAAAAACAGAATTAACGTACCAGATATAAAATGGGCGCTGTAAACCTTGTTTTTTCCCCACCCGCATTCCGGGAACTCTGCCTCTGATTGGCTAGTACTCGTTGCCTCCGTTGGTTAGGTTGGTTAGGGTTAGAGTGGGGTTAGGGATATGGTTAGCCAATCAGAGATAGAGTAGGGGCGGGTCTTCCTGGAATCCAGGTGGGAAAAATAATAACGCGCGCTGTAACATTCTTGATACGTTATTCAGCATAACCTTTGAACCTTACAGTTTGCCATAGAACAGTGACATCGGCAAGTCCCGCGAGATTGGAGCAGTGACGTATGTGATCCAAGATGGTGGAATGAATAAATACGGTGCTGAGCCGGAATATGCATTTATTATTTTCTTAAGTTTATAATTGTGCCACAGGGCAAATATTACATGGTGTCCGAGTAGAGGTTTGACTACCCAAATTGAATCTTACGGCGTTCCAGCTCCACGGATGGACTGGTCTGGGATTCGGCTAATTTACCCGAAGCATGGAGACGATTCCGGCAGCACGCAGAGTTGATGTTCACAGGCCCCCTGCGCGAAAAGAACGACGAGAAATGCAGTTACGTCCTGTTATGGACATGGTGTGCACAGCACCTGGACGCTCACAGGAGAAGAAGTCAGGAAGCTTAATGCGTATTACGATAAGTATCGCAGAGTATATCACACTAAAGGCTAACCCCATTTATGCCAGATATAAATTCCATGAAAAAAATGCAGGGTGAGCGCGAATCGTTCGAGCAATTTGTACCAGAACTAAAACTGTTGGTAAAAGACAGCGGCTACCCAAACAGCGAGGAAATGGTCCGAGACCGCATTGTGTTTGCCACGAATTCACCCCGCGTGCGAGAAAAACTACTCAGCCAGGGTGCAGAGCTCACGCTCGAAAGGGCCATAGACATTGCACGTTCACATGAGCTAGCACAGCAACAGCTAAAGACTATGGGCCGTAGCAAAGACCAGAGCGGCCACGACACTGTGCATGCTGTGAGCAGGAAAACATACAGACTAGAAACAGCACAGAAAGCTACAAAGCTAAGAGAAAGTAGCACAACAAACAGAGCTTGTAGCCACTGTGGAGGGCAACATAGTGCCAAAGTTGTATGCCCAGCCAAGGGGAAACAATGCATTAAATGCAAAAAAAATTAAGTCATTTTGCAAAAGCATGCAAATAAAAATTCCCACCACAGGAAGTACAGTGCACACTGTTGGAGAGAACACAGATGAAGAGCAGGCAGAACGCTGCATTGACAGCGTCACAATAGAGAACAATGGCAGAAGCAATGAGCAGGCTTATGTAGAGGTAAGAATTGGCTCACCTCTACAAAAAGTAAAATTCAAATTGGACGGGGCACAGGCCAGTACCATTCCAACAAACCTATTTTGCACACTGTTCAAGAACATTGCACTGAAACCAGCAGCACATAGGCTCACTGAATACGGGGGAAGAGCACTGAGTGTGAAAGGCACATGCCAGTTAAAATGTCGATACAAGGACAGCTCAACATTGCTAGAGTTCTACATTATCGACACCAATGCCACGCCAGTCCTAGCAATGAGAACATGTCGTGAACTAAACTTAGTCAAAATAGTGACGGCTGTTAATGAGGGAAATGAGGGAACAGACATTGGCTCACATAGCATACTGGAGGAGTATGCAGACATATTTCAAGGCATAGTCGAATTTCCAGGTGACTGTACCTTTTGCATCACCCCAGACGCAACGCCTGGAGTGTGCCCACCATACAGGATTCCCATCACACTACGCAGCAGACTGAAAGGCGAGCTCGACAGCATGGAGAAAAATAACATAATCTGCAAGGTCACGGAACCCACAGAATAGGTGAACGCACTCGTAGTTGAAAACCCCAAGACAGGAAAACTCAGTGAGTTTAGACCTCAGATTCCTTAACAAGGCGATACAAAGACCTCACTACCCCCGTCCTACTTTAGAGGATGTCACCACGAAGCTTGCTGGAGCACATTTTTTTAGTGTCTTAGATGCTAGGTCAGGCTATTGGGCCATAAAATTAAGCACTGATTCGTTGTTGACCACATTCAACACAGTGTTCAGCAGATACCGCTTTCTCAGACTGCCATTTGGCATTATTTCGGCTCAAGACGAGTTCCAGAGGCACGTGGATGAAACATATGTCCTTGATGGTGTAGCAGCAATAGTCGATGATTCAAGATTCACAATTCAAGAGTTTTATTTGTCACGTACACACAAGTACAAGTTCTGGGTGCAGTGAAATGGAAAAAAAGGTACGAGCTCCGAGATGTGCAAACAACAAAGTACAACAGGTACACACGCAGTAGTGTTTGGCAAAACCGAACAGGTACATGACCGACACCTCAGGGTAATGTAGAAACGCACAAGGGAGAGAGGGGTGAAATCCTGATAAATGCCGCATTCGGGTGCCGGAGGTCAGCTACTTCGGACACACACTCTCAAGTGAAGGCATAAAACCAGACCCACCTGGCCAAGTTTGCTCCACATCTCGCCGAGGTAAATGCACCACTACGAAAACTGCTAAAAGAGGACAGTGAATTTGCATGGGATGCCAATCATGACAGAGCATTCCATCAGATGAAAGATCTGATAACGCAACACCCAGGCCCAGTACTCGCGTACTTTGACTCCCAAAAAGAGCTACGGCTCCAAGTAGACACTTCCAGAAGTGGTCTTGGCGCTGTCATGCTCCAAGACTGCAAGCCAATTGCCTATGTGTCCAAATCACTTAACAGCACAGAAGAGAATTATGCACAAATAGAGAAGGAGCTCTATGCAATACTCTTTGGTTGTAAACAGTTCCATGAGTATATGTATGGCCGGAGAGTGATTGTGGAATCAGACCACAAACCATTGGAAGCGATACTTAAAAAACCACTGGCAGCAGCGCCACCACGGCTGCAGAGGATGATCTTGCAGCTACAAAAATATGACATTCACATCCTCCACCACCCCAGAAAAGAGATACCGGTGGCTGACACACCGTCACAAAAGTTGATCGAGTACCACAGTAATGCCCTGCACGAAGGTATGGGGGACCAGGTGCACACGGTCCTCAGCAGCATCCCTGTGAGTGACGAGAGACTGACAGAAATCAAAAGAGGCAACAACACAAGATCCACAGCTTGCCACACTGAGAAAAGCCACACTGGCCAGCTGGCCTGACGCAAAGAAAAGATGCTCACCCAGCATCCAGGAATACTGGAATCACAGAGATGAACTTTCTGAAATGGATGGCATCTTGTTTAAAGGTGAGAAAATCATCGTTCACCGTAAGCTCAGGGTGAACATGATAGAGCGCATGCACGCCGGTCACATGGGTGTGGGGAAAAAAAGCAAAAACGGAGTGAGGGATCTCTTGTTTTGGCCTGGCATGGGAAAACAGATTGAGGCGGCATTGGAAGCCTGTAGCATATGCCAGGAGCGACGCAGCGCAAACCCAAAAGAGCCCACGCTATCACATGCCATACCTAAGAGACCATGGCAAGTGACAGGCACAGACTTATTCACATGGAACTCTCAGGACGACCTTGTTATAGTGGACTATTATAGTGGGTTTTTTTTGAGTTAGAGAGACTATACAGCTGTACTTCATCAGTTGTCATCACCAAACTCAAGGCAGCGATGGCTCAACATGGCATCACTGAGTCTGTCATCAGTGACAATGGACCGTGCTACACTTCAGGTGAGTTTCGGCACTTCGCTGAGACATGGGGTTTCACTCACACCACCTTTTTGCTTGCTTTAGGTTGTCCGTCGTGTCCGATGATGACAATCCTGCCTCTGTCACTTGTGAGTCTTCTTATGGCTGTAAAGCCCAATCCGCGATCCACAATGTCTGCCACAGACAGAACAGGTGAAATCACTGACTGGGGGTGTAGGTGTGGTACTGGCTTCATGTCTCTTCAGACGTCTTCTGGTCCGTCGATCACCGCGGTCCTTCTCGAGGTTTTGCACCCCTTGTTGACAGAGCTGCCGCCAGATGGAGCGTTGGGCGGCAGTGTCTTCCAGCTGGCTCGGGTTCAGGCCGCACTTCTTTATGATGGTCTTCAGCTGGTCTTTGTACCGTTTTTTCTGGCCCCCTGCCAAGCGGCGGCCAAGATGTAGCTGGCCATACAGCACTTTACGCGGTAAGCGCTCCTTTGGCATCCTGATGACGTGACCGAGCCATCGAAGTTGGTACTGGGTGACGGTAGCCTCCATGCTGATGCAGTTGGTCTTGCGGAGTATTTCAGTATGGGGCACTCGGTCACGCCAGGTTATCCTCAGGATGCATTGTAGGCATCTGATGTGGAAGGCCTCAAGCATCCTGAGGTGGTGGCTGTACAGGGTCCACGCCTCACAGCTGTAGAGGAGAGTCGTGATGACAACTGCCAAGTAGACAGATATTTTGGTGTGGAGGTTGAGGTCTTTGTTTTGAAAGACCCTTCTCCTAAGTCTGCCAAAAGAGGATGACGCTTGTTTAATCCGGTTTTGCATCTCCCTGTCGATGCTGCAGTCGTCAGAGAGAAAGCTGCCCAGGTATTTGAAGGATTCCACTGTTGCAAGTGGTTTGTCGGAGATGTTGAAGGTTAATGAATGAGATGGAGGAGTAGATGCCCACTGGCATATTACTTCAGTCTTTGTCACATTTATAGAGAGCCCCAGCCTACCATACGCCCTTGTAGCAGCTGCAAGGGTAGCTTGTAGTGCCTCGGGTGTGTGGGCCACAACTGCACAGTCATCTGCGTACTGTAACTCAATGATGTGCTCCGATGTCATTTTTGTGACCGCTTGGAGCCTACGGATGTTAAATAGGTTTCCATCTAGTCTGAAGTCCACAGTAACCCCACTGTCCTTCCTGATTTCCTTGTGGAGCAGCAATGTCACACACAGGAGGAAGATGTTAAAAAGAACTGGAGCAAGGATGCACCCCTGACGTACCCCGGTGCACACCCTGAAGGGCTCAGATTCCTGGCCTCCAATGGTCACACGTGCCATCATCCCCACGTGAAATCTTTGAAGGATGTTGACAAACTTTCGTGGACAGCCAAACTTCAGGAGGATGTTCCATAGGATGTCCCTGTTGACTGTGTCGAAAGCCTTTGACAGGTCAATGAAGGCTATGAAGAGGTTCTGATGTTGCTCCCTGCACTTCTCTTGGAGTTGCCGTGCTGTGAACACCATGTCCACAGTACTCCTATTCCTCCTAAACCCACACTGTGACTCAGGCAACAGCTCCTCTGAGATGTGTTTTACCAGCCTGTGTAACATGAGTTTGGCCAGGACTTTTCCAGCAACAGGCAGTAGTGAAATGCCACGGCTGTTGCCACAGAGGGACTTGTCTCCTTTGCCTTTATATATGGAGATGATGTTAGCATCCCTCCACTGCTGAGGGACAGTTTCGTTCTTCCATACGTGTGAGATGAACAGGAAAAGTGCACGGGTGCAGAGGTAGCCTCCCTGTTTAAAAATCTCTGCAGGGATACTGTCAGGGCCAGGGGTCTTGTTATTTTTCAGCGACCTAACTGCACAATGAACCTCTTCAAAGGTTGGTGGAAGGTCAAGGTCTTGGATGGTGGGGCGGACAGGTAGTTCATCCAAGATCGAGGGATCTGTTGGGGAGGGCTGGTTCAAAAGAGTCTCAAAATGTTCTGCCCATCTTTTTGTGATGAATTTCTGGTCTTTTATGAGGGTGGTACCATCATCAGACTTCAGGGGGGAGACAGAGCAGTTTCTTGGGCCGTAGATGGTTTTCACTGCATCATAAAAGTTGTGCCTATCATTTCTATCGGCATGGGATTGTATTTCATTTGCCTTCGATATCCACCACTCATTCTGCAGGGCACGCAATTTTGACTGCACCTCTCTCCTGGATGCTTGCCATTGTTGCCGGAGTGTAGCTGATGTGGGATTGTTGAGGACAGCACTGTGTGCTTTATGCATGCCTTTGAGTATGGAAGTTATTGTGCCTGTGTTGTCATTGAACCAGTCCTGGTGTTTTCTGCTCTTGTAACCGATGGATTGGGATGCTGCCTTGTAGAGTCTGGAGCTCACGGAAGACCATTTCCTGTCAATGGAATCATCCGTGCTCAAGAGAAGCTCAATGTCTTCCAGGTTTTCAGCCAGAGAGAGGCGGAGATTGTTCTGGACCTCAGCCTTTTCTAGCCGGGTACAGTCAAGCCTCTTCTTTCCTGACCTTTGGAGACGAACAGCAGGGCGTACCTCCACCTGGAGCCTGGTCATGATGAGCCGGTGATCTGTCCAGCACTCAGCACCTCTCATTGCACGAGTGAGTAAGACGTCTTTTGTATCAGCACGTCTCACAATGATGTAGTCCAATAGGTGCCAATGTTTGGAGCGTGGGTGCATCCAGGATGTTTTGTGCTTGTTTTTTAATTGGAAGAGGGTGTTTGTGATGGTCAAGCCATGCTCAGCACAGAGGCTTAGGAGGCGCAGTCCATTTGCATTGACTTTCCCAATGCCATGCCCACCAATGACACCACTCCACACCTTGTTGTCTTTCCCCACTCTGGCATTGAAATCGCCCAGCAAAAAGATCTTGTCCTCCTTGGGTATATGACGGAGAGCCTCATCTAGAGACTGGTAGAAGCGGTCCTTTACGTCATCCTCTGATGGCAGTGTTGGTGCATAGGCACCAAGGAGGGTGGCATAACGTTTCTTGGCCAGAGGGATCCTGAGCGACATGAGTCTTTCACTTATGCCAATCGGTGTTTCAGTGAGTCTTGGTAGGAGGCTGTTTTTTATTGCAAATCCCACACCATGCTGATGTTGTCCTCCTGCAGGGTATCCCTTCCAGAAGAAGGTGTAGGTGTCCTCCTTCAGGGAGCCTTCATCCAGGAACCTGGTTTCACTGAGTGCAGCAATGTCAATATTGTAGCGATTGAGTTCCGTTGCAATTAGTGCAGTCCTTCGCTGAGGTCTTTCGGCATTAACGTCCAGCAGAGTTCTTATGTTCCATGTTGCCAGTTTAAAGGGAATTATTTTCTTTTTTTTATTTCGACCGCAGAGTGGAATGTCCCGATAGGTGCGGTAGCCTATCCAGGATGTTTTGAGTGGGCAATGTTTAGGCCACCTTTTCTAGGCCCCTCCCCAGTTGGGGTGAGCAGTGTGGCTCCTAAATAGGGCTGCTCAGACACACAGGGGTCTGCCGAGAGCAGCTGCCACTCAAGCCCAGCTGCTGGCGACCATGAATAGCCCTGTGCCGCTGGCGTGCAGGGGTCTGATTAGGAGCTTCCAGTGCATTCATACCTGCTCCCGTCACCAGACACCCCATCGCCGCCAGACTTTGATCCATATTCCGGTTGCTGGTCTCACCGAGGCAGAGGTGGATACCTGCGAAAAGAGATTATTTACAGTGCCGCTGGGGGTGCGCATGTCCCAGCAGCACTTCTTCACTGTGAGAGGGTGGGATCTGGTGGCAAGGGGGGCCCAAGACGACCAGCACTCTTCCACAGCTGCAGGAGGCTGCCGGAGCTCCAGTCTGTCAGAGGACCGCCTATCGTGCGCCGCCATGCACATTGCTTTTCTCTCAGGGTGTGCTCCCCTAGCCTTTGTCGTCCTACACTTACCCACAAGGCAGTGGGACAGTGGTTGGTCAATGCCAGGGCGTATCCACTTCACATGGGCCTGCGCATTAGACCTCTGGGGACCACTGTAGCTCCGAGATCCCCTACAGTTTAGCCAGGGACCGTAAGGTACCCAGTTACCGTGTGTGGCCACGAGGAGACACTGCAGGAGTCTTGGCGGTAGAGAGGCTATGTACCGGCAGGGGAGACTTACGCACTCGGCTCCTCTTTTCACCCCCACAAAGAGGGCTAGCCGGCGGCAGTAGCTGAGAGCAGAGAGTAGCAAGCAGAAGCAGCATGCAGCATGCACTAACTACAAGCACTACTACCCCAGTATTACTGCACTGACGCATCACACACGCCCTGTGCATCACACACACACACCACCACAAACCCCCATTACCCACAGAGCAACGGCCTCGCAGAAAAGACTGCCCAGACAGCCAAACACATACTGGACAAAGCCAGAGCCAAGAACAAAAAACCCTACCCGAGTCTACTGGAGTATCGCAACACACCTGTAGACAACCTGAAAGCACCAGCACAGCTTCTAATGAGTCGGAGGCTGCCTTTGATCCTGCCAGCAACAGCAAAACAACTGCAGCCATAGGTCACATGCTAGCAGACTGTACGCAAGAGGAAAGAGGTATGCCAACACCGCCAACAGGCATACTATAACAGATCTGCCAGACCTCTGCCCCACCTGCCCGTAGGTGCATCAATTAATTTCCAGCAGGAAGACGGATCCTGGAAACCCACTAAGGTAACACAGCCTGCAGACACAGATAGAAGTTACCACATCAAAACGAGAGAAGGACAGACCTATCGACGCAACCACCGACATCGCCACAAAAACAAAGAAGGTTCAAGTGCAACAGACGCCCAGCACCAGCAACACACAAGTTCACCAGTAGGAACCTGCTGAACCCCCAGACCTGGACAGTCAGCCAAACTGACAGCAGCTTGGCTATACCACACGATCAGGTCGCACGCACTATCAAACCAAGTCAAGTTGATTTGTGAGCATTTGTAAAGGGTGTAGGCGGATCGCTGCCCTATGAAAAAAAGAAAAAAATTTAATGTGAATGCACTTAATTGTAATGTTTTGTACTAACCTGTTCATATTCATGTGAATGCACTAACCTTTAGTGATCCTACCTGCTCATGCTTTGTCTTCCATATCTGTCATCACAGAGTTATTGCACCTTGATGACTTGATGAGATCCAGTACCTCCCGCCTACTGAATGTTCATACAGAGCAACGCTGTTGAAGGTATAACGGAGACATTTTCCATTTGTTGCACAGTTTCAAGATACCAGCATTGCATCGACCAAGGAATATATGTGATGTGGAATTTATGTTGTCTCAGCTTAATGTTCTAAAATAAGCATGTGTTGTGGTGACAAAGGCATTGTTCTGTATTTCAAAAACGTTACACCAGTAGGATTGTTCTGGTAGCATGTAAGGCAGCACTTTTCAGAAAAAGGGAGATGTAACATTCTGATATGCTATTCAGCATAACCTTTGTACCTTACAGCTTGCCATAGAATAGTGACATCGGCAAGTCCCACGAGATTGGAGCAGTCATGTATGTGATCCAAGATGGTGGAATGAATAAACACACAGTGCTGAGCCAGAATATGCATTTAATATTTTATTAAGTTTATAATTGTGCCACAGGGCAAATACTGCAGGCGCCACATACGCGTGCATTTTTAATGACATCTTCAGTCCGGTCCACTCGTTTTATGTAGCCACAATCTTCACCTGTTTGCATTGAATGGTATTTTCCCTGATAGAATACGGTAGAAATTAATACCTTTAGTTTTGCTAGACCTGTTCTGGCAACCCAAAACACAACAAGATGACATTTTAAAAATGTAAATATCAATTGATCAAAAATCCACTTGCACTCTGCATTGATTGGAGATGGAGAAGTTGCCTCTTTTGCTACCAAAATGCGCGCGCATACTGTGCATGACATAAGTCATAAAAGGGTCTATACCACCATATAAATGCGACTTAGACACGAAGCTACATATATATGCGTTTTTCCTCGCAACAGCGTGTTTTTTTCTTGGTACGACTATACTGCGGTGTGACTTTTCGTCCGGCAAATATGGTACTCATAGCGTGGGACTATTTTCCTCTGTCATACATTTGATATGGTCTGTTTCCCCCTTGAAAGCTTGACTATTATCTCTTTCTCCAGAATTATCTTGGACTAGTCCAACCTGGGAGTCAGCCCCGATTAGTCGAGCGGTTAGCAGTGTCGCCTCGTGGTGTGGTACAACTTGGATCGAATCCCACAGCGGATGGAAATATGCTCAGTTACATTTGCCCTGTGATGGCCTGGCAGCCTGTCCAGGGTGTCTCCCCGCCTGCCGCCCAATGACTGCTGGGATAAGCTCCCGCGACCCTGAGAGCAAGATAAGCGGTTTGCATAATGGATGGATGGATAGTCCAATCTGACCTTTAACATAAGAAATGTTAATTGTGCTGCTCAGTACCAGTTTTGTTTGTCTCTTCCACTGTTAATAACAGTGCAAAAATCGGACTTGTCCTTGGTCTCTTACTGTAAGTCCAGAAAGCCTACTACCATGGACCCCTGTATGCAGGTTTAATGCCCTTTTCACAAGGCATGTGTCAGCCATGGCTACCAGACAGTCATCTGTCTATTGAAGATGAGCATCACCAGTGTGAGCTACAAAATTATGTCGGCATACCAACAGTACTTAGGATAAAAACAGAAGATCAAGTTTAGAAAAACGGGCCGAAATATTTATCACTGTTTTGTTCCAGAGGCTTGTTCAAATTGCATTATATCAGATACTAGAGAGTTACTTAAGAATACCTATCACCCACACACTAATTATGAATGCCTACCACCTACACACTTGTCAGTTTTGGTTATAATTATTAATGTACCTGAGATCACAATAATAACTATTCATACCCAGAGCTCTCAGCATGCAAAAAATCCACACTGGTCTCAGTAAGTGCAGGTCTTCTACCAAGCCTGACAGAGAAGCTGACTGACAGAGTGAGTACTGTTGGAGAGAAAAATGGAGGAGGGTGGCTGCACCTCCACCTGACCAACTTTTTTACTATGTATGTCTCTCCTCTCTCTCACTCACTTCTTCTTTTGTACCAGTAAAACAATTATGCAATCTCTGTGGGTGTAACTAATCATCACTTAAAATTGCTGATGCCCTTTGGGCAGGCAAACTCAGACAGCAGCATTGTTGCTTTCAATAGCACAATCTACTATATGACGGGATGTCCTCTTCTGTGAGATAAGCATGGATTTACTGACATGGTGTTATTAACATAATCCGTATCAAAAACAATATGTTTGTATCAAAGACAGACTGACACATTTGTAACATACATCAATCTGTGTTTGTTTAAAAGCAGATAAAGGCTGCTTTTGTTATACCATACAGCAGATTGCTATAATTATGTCCTCTTTTTTTTTCAAAGATGACCTTTTATCAGAAAAGTATCGAAGTGATGTGTTCTCGCTTCCAGGATGTCA
Organism: Lampris incognitus; assembly: GCF_029633865.1. NCBI lineage: Eukaryota > Metazoa > Chordata > Actinopteri > Lampriformes > Lampridae > Lampris > Lampris incognitus. The sequence goes on along the minus strand of NC_079211.1, from coordinate 27,347,729 downwards.
GTGCCCTCCTCAATTTTTTTTTTGTTTTTTTTTTTTGTGTGTGTTTCATTACATTTTATTAGATCAGGCTTGGCTTTAATGCTGTCCACTTGCCCTTACATTTAGAGTAACAGAAAAAAAATCGTTAAAACTGTTTTCTCAAAATGATCCCTTACTCAGTGACTTGGTGCCAAGCTATATTTTCATCTCCATAACACCATTGAGATCTAATTAAAAGACAAAAAGAGGAAGGGCTCAGCAGAGGCACCACTCGAGCTGCAAAGCTTCTCAGTGACTCACAAACAAATTTGCGAGGTGATTTAACTGTGTATACATGTATGTGTGTATTCTCTTTTCAGAGCTATCCCTTTAAGAAAAACTGTTTGAAGTGGCCCCTGAAGTACCGTCAATTGAAGTTACTTATTTTCATTTTGTTTTATTCATATCCTGTGGCAAAGAATACACCATTAAATTGGTTCCCTGAAGGTCACCAATCTGCACAATAGACTGTTTAATGTTCTCTGTTCTCCTTGTTGTTCTCATCAGTGAGCCTCCTTTATGTCAGTTTGTTCAGATATTACAATTACATGGCAGACAGAGCTGATGTAATGTATTGTGGTTTGTTATTGTCGGTATAATGGATTAAGATGCAGACTCCTTTGATTGCTGAATGATGAAAATCACTGTGTTGGAGGTGGTTTTCAATTGAGTAAAAGATCAACGTGCACATCTTTACCTCCAAACGTCAAAGTTAGGTCAACATCAAAGGTGGCTAACAAATTTTCCAATTTGGGTTTGGATTATCTGACAAAGTGCTGAATGGATTTTGACCCATATTCCTGGGTCCAAATTTGCTATATTTATTTATCTTAGGCTGTATAAAAATCTCTTAAGACCTTTAATGTCAACAAGGCATTCTTAGGGGCGTCCGGGTGGGCATGGGGATCGGCGGTTCGAATCCCTGTGTTACCTCCGGCTTGGTAGGGCGTCCCTACAGACACAATTGGCCGTGTCTGCGGGTGGGAAGCCGGATGTGGGTATGTGTCCTGGTTGCTGCACTAGCGCCTCCTCTGGTCGGTCGGGGCGCCTGTTCAGGGGGAAGGGGGAACTGGGGGGAATAGCGTGATCCTCTCACGTGCCACATCCCCCTGGCAAAACCCCTCACTGTCAAGTGAAAAGAAGCGGCTGGCGACTCCACATGTATCGGAGTGGTAGTCTGCAGCCCTCCCTGAATCGCCAGAGGGGGTGGAGCAGCGATCAGAGCGGCTCGGAAGAGTGGGGTAATTGTCCTGGTACAACTGACAATTGGGGAGAAAAAGGGGAAACAGTCCAAAAAAGTGGAGACTGGCCAATCCAAAATATTGTATGAATAGTTAGAAAAGTGGCGGTGACTGGCTGACTGAAAGGGAGTGCTTTCTTTTCGTATCCCTTTTTTTGTGGTCAGTTATTCAAAGGCTGCTGTGCATTTTCCAGAAAGAGTGAATTTCACAACATGGTCCCTTGGGGGGTGCTCTGTTACCCCACTCAACTTCACACACATACTGTAGTGTCACTCACACGAGCACGCTGACATGGATACCCGGACTCGGTTAATCATTTATCTCAGTAACACATTCTTCCGCTCTGTTGAGCTTCCATGCTATCGTGAGGGGATGAAAAATGCAAGAACGGAGAGAGATGTGCAGGGTAGGAAAAGTGCAAAGAAGAAGAAGGTCAAAGAGAACCAAAGAGGAGAAAAGAAAGTGTCCATAATAGGGACTTTGTGTCAAATGGCGAGTTTGATCATTATAATGGTAACGATGGTGGCTAGACAAGTTGCAACCGTGTCGTTTATCAGTTATCATATGTAGGGACCAAGACATGTTTCCAGCTCAGCCATATGAGACATCTAGCCAATAAAGCTGTGGTTGCAGGTAGATCAGTTGGGATCAATGGAAATTCCAATAAGATCCGACAGGGAGTTGAGGTCCATTACTGTGTTGAATATGTCTAGCAGAATTTCACCCCCCCCCCTTTTCTCCCAATTGTACTTGGTCAAATACCCCACTCTTCTGAGCCATGCCGATCGCTGCTCCACCCCCTCTGCCGATCTGGGGAGGGCTGCAGACTACCACATGCCGCCTCCGATTCCTGTGGCTTCTTTTCACCTGACAATGAGGAGTTTCGCCAGGGAGACGTAGCGCATGGGAGGATCACGCTATTCCCGCCAGTTCCCCCTACCTCCCCCGAACAGGCGTCCCGACCGACCAGAAGAGGCGCTAGTGCAGCAACCAGGACACATACCCACATCCGGCTTCCCATTCACAAACAGCCAGTTGTGTCTGTAGGGATGCCCGACTAAGCCGGAGGTAACAGGGATTCGAACCAGCGATCCCCGTGTTGGTACGCAATGGAATAGACCACCACGCCACCTGGACGCCCGTCAAAAACGTTTGACCAGAAGTCAAATAATTGTTGGCAGGGTAAGAAGGATTACATCTAGGGGCGGCATGCGTGTTTGTGGAACGTAGGATGGTTAGGGCAGAAGCTGCAATGAAAAAAAACAATGAAGGTATTTATTGTAACACAGCGAGCCATTGATTGACAGATCTGTATGTGCAAACTCCTCAGAGGCTGGCTAAGTAGGCCTACTAACCAAGCTGGTTAGAATACGCACCCCGGCCGCCACAATAAACAGCCTATACGTGGTTGTGTAATGCAGTTTTCCAGGCCAGTTTATAGCAGCTTCCTTCAGTTGTATTTCTCCCAGCTTGTCATCTCAGCATCCCCAGACACTCTCAAACAGAAGATGGAAAACAAAAAACAGTGGGTTCACCCATCCCCTCATTCACCTGTAAACCTCTCCCTTAGGCTACTCCGTGCCTTGCAAATGTGAGGCGCTTATTCGACTTTGAAGACAGAAATAGCTACATATTCCACAGGCTACACTGCTTTGTACACAATATGTATAGGCTACTATGTGTCAGTAGTGTCACAGGTTGTTAGGAGGGGGACTGTCAGTAATACTTGGTATATGACTGAGCTGAACAGGCCTTTAGCCTGTGTAACCAGGTTAAAATTAATGTTTTTATTTTATTTTGTTTGAGTATGAAATATCACCAAATCCTGTCTGTGTGCTGTTATTTGTGTTTACTACATTTTATTTTACGTAATTATTTACTTTTATGTATGTTTTCCAACGACCGTCATATACGTGTACTGTCGCTTTAAGAGAGAGGTCTTGTGGGTACACGGAAGAGGGAACGCGGGAGAGGCCATTTTTGTTTTGTGGGAGGAGTCTCAAGCAGCAATCGAGCCGAGCCACACGTGTTTCTTACCGTGGGACAGTTTTGCTGGTTGAGGAGAACGTAACCTTGAGTATCCCTGTAAGAAGATACTGCAAGCTGTGGGATAAAATACTTGTTTATCCTTTCTTACATCGGAGTCCCGTGGACGGTTTCTACTTCTAACGCACACGAGTGGAGTCCGGGCAGTGGTTGAACTTCGACCCCCACGTCCGTAAGAAACACCGCTCCCGCTGGAGGACTGGACGGTTGTCGAAGGGTTTGAAACCAAAATAAATGGCAAGGTGGGCCAAATAGAGTCCTGTGTGTCCCCGCTCCTTCCTTGATCATGATGATGATGATGATGATGAGAGACTGAGGGCCCCCACAACATCTGGGACCCCACCGAAAATAGAACACAACGCAGAGCTGATGATGGAAGTGATGGGCGTGCAGCAGGCTGACCAGCAAAGAACAGCATAGGACTGCCCCCGTTACATTGGTGCCGTGACCCTCCTGGATTCTGAGAGTGACATCAGTTGCTCGCCGCGGGAGGCTGCTGTCGTCATCAAGCCCCAGACGTCCTCAGGTATTTCTACAGACTGTACACTCATGTTAAAGTGGACTGGAGTTGAGCTGTGTGGACACTGGACAGTCATAGCTGTGGTTACCATGGACTGGGCTTGTGAACAGGACATTTGTATATACTGAAGGAAGAAAAACACACGAAAAAAAAAGGAAAAAAAAGGTTAATGTTGATGTGATTGAACGACTCGTGTGAATAATCTATTGATCTAAACTACTGGATATGTGCATATGTGATTAATCTATTGGTGAATTTGTTGATTGTGTGTGATTGTTTCAATCTCTTAGTGATTTCTAGATTCAATTATTTAAATGAATTGAGCTTTTCACTTTTTTATTTTATCTGAGTGTTAGAGGTAGGAACATGGCAGAGGGTGGTTCGTACGTAGGTGGGGGTAACATTGCTGATCAGGATCTTTTGGATCGCCAGTGTGCTATGGAGAGGGGGTACCAGTTAGATGTGGGTGGGGGTTTACGGCTAGGTGTAGGTAGGAGTTTCGGGCAGCTCTTAGAGGGCGGGGAACCAGACACCAGAGCACCAGGACCTAGAGACCCGACCACATTTGGCACTCCTCAGTTCACCTCCACACGCTACGTAGAACGGGCCAGGCCAGGTATCAGCGAAGGGGCTGTGCTGGGTAACAGCGAGCAGCCAGTGGGTGAGTTAGCCATGCTCATTACTCGGTTAGCAGAGAAGATAGGAGAGTCAATCACTGCTAAGCTGCAGGAAACACAAATGCTTAGAAACACACACACAGACAGTGCTAGGTCTGCTGAACAGTGTTCGGAGACAGTGCCTAGTGTTAGAGTAGTAATGCAGACAGACGCTAGGGAGCCTCCTATTTTCAGGGGCGACAGCTCTGATAAGTTTACAGTTCATGAGTGGGAGAGCCTTATGACTTTGTATTTGAGGAAGCGAGCCATTCCAGTTAGTGAGCAGTCACATGAGATTCTAGCTAAGCTTATGGGGAAAGCAAGGGACGTGGTGAGGATAAAGCTGCGCAACACATCTGTCGACCACATAGCGAACCCCCACATTATTTTTGATGTACTGAAGCAACACTTTAGTGACTTCACATACTCGAGCATGCCCCTGGCGGACTTTTACAGTACGCTGCCCAAGCCAGGTGAGGACGCTATGGAGTATTGGATTAGGCTTAATAAGACAGTGGAGGTGGCTGACGAATGCTTGAAGCGGCAAGGCCGTAGTATTGAAGAGCCAAGCCATGAGGTAAGCATGATGTTTATCAAACACTGTCCAGATCAGTCTCTTGCCAATGTTTTTAAGTTCAAGTCCGCAGGGAAATGGTCTGCTAGCGAGATCCAAGAGAGGCTTGATGAGCACATGCTGGAGAGGAAGTACCGTGTTGCTGCAGGTGGACAACGTGAAGCAGGCGCGGTAGAGCGTAGGTTCCATTCACAGGTTCATGTCCCTGTAGTCGACGTGGCTCCCGACTTGAACACGACCGTGCCGGTGGTGCCATCTCCCGTCCCGGCTCATGCGTCATCTACATCATTTTGTGCAAGGTGTCCTACACCGTCTCCCGCACCTGTCTTTGGCGGTGATGACTATATGAGGAGTTTGGTGAGCTTGCTAGACCGTTTGGTCACAATGCAGACTCAGGTTCCAGTTAGCGCTGCGGTCCAGACACCGACGCGGACTCAACCGCCAGCTAGCGCCGCAGGGCGGGTGCCAGACGCACCACAGAGGTTGTGCAGGGTTTGTAAGTCTCCGGATCACTCCACATTTTCCCACTGCAGCCGGGAGAACTGATGTATAAACTGTTTGTCTCCTGGTCATTGGAAGAGGGACTGTCCTCACCCTCAGCCGCCCAACCAGCTCCGTTCTCAGCCTGGTGGAAGAGCTGGTCGTCAGTCTCGTCCGTTAAACTACTAAACCCACACCTAGAGAGGGATGGTGTGGGTAATGTAGATGTATCCCTCACTGATGTCTCCGACCTGGCTCACTTGTATGAAGACAAGTGTGCCAAAGCACCTCAGGGTTCGCGTATGGTCATTCAGGCGACACAGAGGATTCAGGCTTTCAGTGACTTGTTCTATGCTCCTGTTCTTATCAACCAGAGTGTGCAGCTTAATGGCATGTTGGATACTGGCTCTATGTCATGCAGTATCAGTGAAAATGCAGTAGAGAAGCTCCGCTCTGGGGGTGTTTTACCTGAGAAGCAGCAGCCTGAAGAGAACATTGTCTTGATTGGCTGCGGTGGTCTGGAGACTAGGCCTGATGGTTTTTATGACCTCAACATGCAGCTTTATGGTGTTTCCTTTGTCATACCCACTCTGGTCGTGCCCGGTCAGCATGATGATCTGATAGTCGGCACAAACGTCATTAAACATGTGGCCCATGTACTCAAGAGTGGTACTGAGTACTGGGACATCGCGTCCAGACAGGAACATCCGTCTAGTCCTGACGTTGAACAGTTCTTGTCCATGTTCACGAATGTAGAGCGCTGGCGGGGTGGTGCAGTTCCTGAGAAGATAGGTACAGTTAAGCTCACCCAGGCCGTGACACTCTTACCGAGGCACGAGCACTTAGTCTGGGGCAGACTTCCTGCTAAGGTGCCTATGTCAGCTGGAAGCACTGTTGTTGTGGAGCCGACAGACTCCAAGGCCATGCCACGCAGTGTCCTCGTAGGTCGACTTGTCACACCGCTCTGGGGTGATAGGTGGGTACCCATGACTGTTGTCAATCCATCTGACAAAGCCATCACACTGAAAAGGAACTGCAAGTTGGCTGATGTGTTTCCATGCTTGGCGATTGAGGACTTTAATGTTTTCCAGGGACTGCAATCAGTTGCAGGGAGGCATGAGTCCAACGCCACAGATAGTGCCTGTCCCCCTGTCCAGCCGGCTAGGAGTTTGTCAGAGCTCGGACTCAGTGACATTGACCTCAGCTCCTGTCAGGTTAGTGAGGCATGCAAGTCCCAGCTCACTCAGCTGCTCACCGAGTACCATGACATCTTCTCCAGGGACTCTCTGGACTGTGGCGAGGTCACAGGATACACACATCGCATCCATCTGGTGGATGAGCGCCCCTTTCGCTTGCCCTACAGGAGGGTTCCCCCAGCCCACTATCAGAAGTTGAGACAGGTTCTCACTGATATGGAGGAGAAAGGGATTATCCGGAAGTCCTCGAGCGCATACGCTTCACCGCTGGTTGTGGTATGGAAGAAGGATGGCGGGCTTCGGATCTGCACTGATTTCAGATGGCTGAATGCTCGGACCTTGAAAGACGCTCATCCCTTGCCACACCAGTCGGACTGTCTTGCCGCGCTGGGTGGTAACTGCCTCTTTAGTACGATGGACCTCACCTCTGGCTTCTTCAACATCCCAATGCATGAAGATGACAAGAAGTACACTGCTTTCACGACTCCCCTTGGGTTGCATGAATACAATCGCATGCCACAGGGCCTTTGTAATAGCCCTGCAGCCTTCATGAGAATGATGATTGGGATCTTTGGGGATCTGAACTTCACGAAGCTTTTGTGCTATATTGATGATCTTCTTGTCTTCGCGCCGTCAGAGGTTGAGGCTCTGTCGAGGCTCCGCACTGTGTTTCAGAGGTTGAGGGAGAACAACTTGAAACTGGCTCCGAAGAAGTGTCATCTGCTGCAGAAGCGGGTGCGGTTTTTGGGCCACGTGGTTGATGGCGGAGGTGTGTCTGTCGATCCCTCCAAAGTAGAGGTCATCTCCAACATGACAGTGCAGGATCTCATGGAAGGTGATGGGTGCACGCCTTCTGTTCGTAGGATCAAATCTTTCCTTGGTATGGTATTTTACTACCAGCATTTCCTCCCGAACTGCTCCTCCGTGGCTAAGCCCCTGTTCGCCCTTACAGCTGGACAAAAGAGGAGGGGGAGGTCGGCTAAGGATAAGAAGCCCCATGGCAGCTTCCGTAAGCTTACCTCCGCAGACTGGACGGTGGAATGTGGGGAAGCATTTGATCTGTTGAAGACGATGTTACTGGAGTGTGTGGTGCTTGCCCATCCAGACTTTGAGGTGCCTTTCATTTTGTCGGTCGATGCGTCTTTGGACGGACTCGGCACGGTGCTGTCTCAAGTGCCCCGAGGAGAGTCCAAGGCCAGACCTGTTGGTTTTGCAAGCAAGTCCCTCAGTGCCTCACAGCGGAAGTATCCAGCTCATAGAGTGGAGTTCATGGCGCTGAAGTGGAGTGTTTGTGAAAAGTTCAGCCACTGGCTGAAGGGTCAAAGCTTCACCGTTTGGACAGATAATAATCCGCTGACTTATCTCCTAACGAAGCCGAAGCTTGACGCGTGTGAGATCCGCTGGGTGTCTAAGTTGGCGTCTTACACCTTCGATCTCAAACACCTGCCAGGGAAGAAAAACGTGGTGGCGGATGCATTGAGTCGTGACCCTTTTTCCAAGCCCGTCAGTCAGAGGCTACTTAGGGAGCCCTACCCGGCCCTTGTTCAGGAAGCCGACGGGGTTGAGGGGGACTCTGTGCAGGATGTTTTCAGACTCAGTTGCCAGTCCCAAACACTGAGTAGTGCGCGATCTGGGTTTGCTTGTGATGCAGCTGAGGTCAGGGCTTTTTGTCAAGCCAAATGTGACTGGCCTGATGCATCAGTATTCACAGCACTCAGTTTGGTCCAGCACGTTCAGCATCTGTCGGGTGGTCAGGATACACTGCCAATGTTATCCACCGAGGAGCTCAGGTTGAGTCAGGAGCAGGACCCCTGCATCTCCAAGGTGTTGCCCTTTGTCGCTGTTCGGAAGCGGCCATCGAGGCGTGAGAGGCATGGTGCTGACCAGAAGGTCCTCAGGCTATTGAAACAGTGGGAGAAGTTGGAAGTCAATGATGGTGTCTTGTACAGGGTGACAAAGGACCCAGTGTCCAAGCAGAGGAGGTCTCAGTATGTTTTACCTCTGAGTCTGAAAGACAAGGCACTGTCTGGCATCCACGATCACGCTGGTCATCAGGGCCAGGACCGTACTCTCTCTCTTGCAAGGCAGCGTTTTTATTGGCCTGACATGGAGAGGGATATCAGAGCATATGTCAGATGCTGTCGGAGATGTGTGTTTGGGAAGACCCCAGAGCCAGCTGCTTGCGCGCCCCTGGAGAGCATTAAAACTTCCGCACCGATGCAGCTTGTGTGTATGGATTTCTGGTCCGCTGAGGACAGTAAGCAGCGGTCAGTCGATGTCTTAGTGGTTACTGACCACTTCACTAAGCTTGCTCACGCGTTCCCCTGCACCAATCAGACAGCGAAGCAGGTCGCCAAGAAACTCTGGGATCATGTATTCTGTGTTTACGGGTTTCCGGAAAGAATACATTCTGACCAGGGCACAAACTTTGAGAGCAACCTGATTGCAGAGCTTCTCAAGTTGGCGGGTGTAGCGAAGTCCCACACGACGGCCTACCATCCTATGGGTAATGGCGGGACAGAGCGTTTTAATCGCACGATGGGGAATATGCTCCGTTCCCTTCCGCTTCAGCAGAAGCAACAGTGGCCTCAGCAGATCCATTCTCTCACGCTCGCGTACAATGCCACTGTTCATGAGACCACGGGTTATGCACCTTTCTTCCTGATGTATGGGCGTGTCCCAAGACTGCCGGTGGATGTTATGTTCAGGCAGGTTTTGCATGATCCTCACGTTGTTGACTATGACTCTTATGCTCAGTCTCTGCTTTCCTGTCTAAGGAGTGCAATGGAGATCGCTCAGAAGCACTCCACGGCTGAGCAGCAGCATCAGGCGCGACAGTACAACAGACATGCCAAGGGCACTGTCCTGTCTGTCGGGGATCGTGTTTTGGTTGCGAACCAGAGTGAGCGAGGGAAGAGAAAGTTGGCTGACAAATGGGAGAATGGAGTGTACACGGTTGTCGGTGTCAACCCCAATATCCACGTCTACAAGATTCAGGATGCAGAGGGGCACACCAGAGTGGTGCACAGGAACCGTTTGTTGGAGGTCAACTTCTTGCCCCTTCCTGAGTTAGATCAGGGTGAGGAGTCCAGTACAACCAGTCAGTTGCTTGACTGCGCAGAGTCCGATGAGGAGGACAGTGCAGATGGCCTGACGGTCTCAGGGGATGCAGTGGGGCTAGCAGTCTCATCACTTGGAGACTCGCCTAGATCTGAGTGGGCAGAAGCGGAAGAGTTCATTCCGTCTAGTCTGGTAGTCAGTCCTGTGGGGGCCACTGCTCAGACTCCACCCAACACACACGCACCACACAACACACATGCGCCACACATAGAGGCATCACACTCACTCGATGTTGGTGTTATATCTCACACTGATTCGCACACAGAAGCACCACACTCACTCGATACAGATGTTGCAGCTCGCACTGTCTCACGCACACAAGTAGAGAGCGATGGTCGGGTTAGGACACGCACAGGGAGGGTGGTGAGGTCAGTGAACAGGTTAATAGAATCTATGGCTCAGATGCCATTTCTACGGAGTGTGAGGGTTTGAACTTTGATGGAGGTTGGAGTCATTCAAACTAGTTTAATGTGAGTTATTAGGTGTCTATCAGACAGGGTTGTTTTGGGCCAAGTGCATGGTGTGGCGTATCAGGCGTCACATTGATCTAAGGGAATACTGAGACTTGATTAACCTCATTATTTTCTGAACCTCGTAACCGAGGTAGCTCCTAAGTTGACTGGAGGACTAGGTCCTTCTTTTCACTTGTGCCAGTAGTCAGTGATGGGCTTTTCCTTTCCTCTTTCTCTTTTTATCCTGCTGTCAGGATGTTGGTGAATTTCAGGAGGGGTGAATGTAACCAGGTTAAAATTAATGTTTTTATTTTATTTTGTTTGAGTATGAAATATCACCAAATCCTGTCTGTGTGCTGTTATTTGTGTTTACTACATTTTATTTTATGTCATTATTTACTTTTATGTATGTTTTCCAACGACCGTCATATACGTGTACTGTCGCTTTAAGAGAGAGGTCTTGTGGGTACACGGAAGAGGGAACGCGGGAGAGGCCATTTTTGTTTTGTGGGAGGAGTCTCAAGCAGCAATCGAGCCGAGCCACACGTGTTTCTTACCGTGGGACAGTTTTGCTGGTTGAGGAGAACGTAACCTTGAGTATCCCTGTAAGAAGATACTGCAAGCTGTGGGATAAAATACTTGTTTATCCTTTCTTACATCGGAGTCCCGTGGACGGTTTCTACTTCTAACGCACACGAGTGGAGTCCGGGCAGTGGTTGAACTTCGACCCCCACGTCCGTAAGAAACACCGCTCCCGCTGGAGGACTGGACGGTTGTCGAAGGGTTTGAAACCAAAATAAATGGCAAGGTGGGCCAAATAGAGTCCTGTGTGTCCCCGCTCCTTCCTTGATCATGATGATGATGATGATGATGAGAGACTGAGGGCCCCCACAACATCTGGGAAACCCACCGAAAATAGAACACAACGCAGAGCTGATGATGGAAGTGACGGGCGTGCAGCAGGCTGACCAGCAAAGAACAGCATAGGACTGCCCCCGTTACACCTGGGAGATGGACATGAATATGAAGGCCTACCTAATGCAATACTTAGCCTAAAGTCTACTGGGCCAAGATCAGTTGGATCTTGCAAATCGGCAATGAATACATGATATCTAATACACGAATGAGTAACGTAGCCTATGCTATTGAGCTAAGCTAGCCAGGGCTAGCGCTAGAATAGCTACACTAGCAGCTCAAAGACTAAACATCACACACGCGTCAAAACAGAATGAATAACACACATCACAGCAATGTGTTTAAGTAACATTGGTTTAATATACGTTACAATATACGTTACGTCTGCTTGAATTCAGCGATAAGTCCACCGAAATATTTGGCTAGAATGACAGCTGTCTGTCTACAGAGTGAAACCTGCGTCACATTTCAGTACGCGGACATTCTGGGGACACTCCCCCTGCTGCCAAATAGCGGAATTGCAGCCTCTGCCCTAACCATCCTACGTTCCACAAACACACGGGCGACACGATGGCCCAGGGGTTAGCACTGTTGTCTTACAGCAAGAAGGTCCTGGGTTCGAAAACCAGGCCATCCCAGGTGCTTTCTTTTTGGGGTAATAAACGTTGTATCCAGATGAACTGATTCAACCTTCTTTGACTTACTCTGTGGAGTTTGCATGTTCTCCCCGTGTCTGCGTGGGTTTCCTCTGGGTGCTCCGGTTTCCTCCCACCATCAAAAAGACACGCATGTTAGGGGTAATACTCCTGTCTGTGGCCCTGACCAAGACAATGGAAAGAAGAACTGCAGTTGGTCCCCTAGCACTGCAGCTGCCCACCGCTGCTATAGGAGGGTTTCCGTGCGACGTCATCACAGAGATGCGTGCGCAACTAGGGGGCAGAAAGCTGCTACAGCGCAGAGATTTTAACCAGATACAGCAGAGATGATGCGCAGTTGTTGTGCAATAAACTGCACAAACCGCCAAAAGGATGGGTGGAAAATGTTCAACATTCCAAAGGGGTTTGGATTTTTAACATTTTCATTGTTGAACCGCTTTGGTAGCTCTCGAAAGATTATGCATCTCATAATATTTTGAGAGCTACCAAAGCAGTTTTGCCCCCTGGCTGCGCACGCACCCAGTAATGTTTGTAAACAGGAAACCCGTCTATACAATAGGATGGGTTAAATGCAGAAAACACATCTATTGTAAGAATCTTCTTCTTCTTCTTTCGGCTTGTTCCCTGTTTCCCAGGGGTCGCCACAGCGGAATCGACAGTTTCCATCGGTACCCTGTGAGGGCACAACACCGATGGCGGTCTTGTCAATCCGCATAATGATCTGGCAAAATTTTACGTCGGATGCCCTTCCTGACACAACCACTAACCCTATGGACGACATCTATTGTAAGAATACATTGACAAAATAAAGTGGCTTTCTTCTTCTCTTCTATTGTATTTGTCATTGTTGTTTGGATAGATTTTTGACAGTCTGGCATTTGTGTAGGAGAGGCTGGTCATCCTATGTAAACAACCATTTGAATCAATTTTTTCAGACCTCTGAAAATGACTCATGAGCCTTTTTGGCTGACACCTAACCACTTAATTTTAAAGCTGCAGTCGGCAACTTTGGAGAAGTGAGCAGTTTTGACAGAACGCCCCCCAAAAAATCCAGCCCCCCCCCCGCTCTGCTTCCTCCTTCTCTCCCGTAACCCCTTTCTCCAAACCAGCTTCATGCGCATGCATGAGTTTGTTTGCCCATCATAATTGGCGAAATTCGTGTTGTTGATAATCTACATATGTAAACATGTTTTTCTTAGTGAATCATGTAGACCAACATTGTTATTGGTAAGTGCCCTCATTTCCAAAATACCATGCTTCCCTGCATGTGCACATGACATGATCGGAATCAAGACAGGGATGCTTCTTAGCGGGGGTTGTTTCATTTGGACGGAATGGATTTTTTTTGCAAATCAGAATTCAGCCCCAGGAGCAGCAGCGGAGACCGGATTTTTTTTCACAGTACATTTGATAGATAGCTGTCAGCATATAGTGGGAATTTCACCAAATATGACCCAGTGGTGTTAGAAATAGTTACCTACAGCATCTTTAACCTTAAACTCAACCACTATCAAGCTTTAGCCCCCCCCCCAACACTTCGTGGTACTACTAGTCTACTCACCTGCCATGACAGTTTACAAGAGGAAAAGACTACCCCCTCATGCTCAAGCCAATGAGCATTGTGGTCATTGTAGAAATCAGCCCTTTTGACCTTTCCGGCAAAAATCAGTCGTTTTCATACATAAATAAATGTCATATTTTGGTGTTACTACAGTCGGCCTGTTTGGTTGTTTCAGAGTTCCATGAGGTAGCTGTGCCCATACCGACTTTGGAAAACAGAAACATTTAACACCAGCTTTCGCCTCCCATCAACCCCTCTGTTCTCTCCTGTGTGAATGATAACAAACAGTTCAAATAGAACCAGGGGATCAAACACCATCTGTTTTAAGTCCAGATTAACCAAACGGCCCTTCTGTCTCTTTATCTCGCCTTCATTCTGTCTCTGTCTGTCTGTCTGTCTGTCTGTCTGTCTGTCTGTCTCTCTCTCTCTCTCTCTCTCTCTCTCTCTCTCTCTCTCTCTCTCTCTCTCTCTCTCTCTCTCTCTCTCTCTAAACTTTTGTGTATTTTTGTATTTGTGAACTGAAGTTGCTGTTTCATTAAGCTAGTGAGGGACAGACCCGGAGAGCTTCTAGATGGTTCTCAGCGTGCTGACTGAGATTTTGAGTCCGTTCCTGGATACAAGCAAGTAAAATACAAGCTGGAGGTCATCTATCTTCTCTCTCGCTCTCTCCAAAGAGAGCTAATTCAATATGTGCATGTTACGGCCACGGGTGTGTCCGTATAGTTTTGTGTTGCCTCCTGTATCACTCTGACTCTACATTCAGGTATCCGCCAGGTGCTCCTCATCACCTAATCAACCAGTCAACGATTCATCCAATTTTCATCAGCTGTGCAGTCTCCCATTTAAACCCCCACATGTGTTCAGTTCAGCGGCCAGCTAGTTTAGTTTGTGTGATGTAGCTACTTTGTGTTTGTAACGTTTGGCCCGTTTTTGGTTTGGTTTGCATTTTGACTATTTTGAGTTATGTTCAGTTGTTTAGCTCTTTTGGGCAAGGGGATCAAGGTAAGATGCCCATGGGCAAACACCCCATCACGTAGCTTACCTCTGTTAGACACACTAGGTTAGCAGCGGTTGCCACTTTTTGTCTTTAGGTTTGGTGCTTTTCAGCACTGTCAAGGGTGGGTTACTTTTGTTAATAGTTTGTTTTGGCAACCGTTCGGTTCCCTTGTCCCGTCATTGTTAATAAATATACTTCATTTTATTATATCTATACGTTTATGTCTCACTGTGTTGCACCCTCACCTCACTGTTACTCAGTACACTAATAGTTGCACCCTCTCCAGACCGAGGGTCGTAACGGTGCAGAACAGGACACTGCTGTTCCTTTGTCGACAAATTTCATCATGCAACATTAGAAGTGCTATCAGACAGATGGCAGGGAGAAAATGATGGATTTAAATAAGAAACGCGACAAATTGAAAATGTCAGTGGAGAAATGCCAAGACGGTTTTCAAGGTGTTTGTTGTATGAAGAGCGTACATGTTTGTCTGTATGAGTTTGTGTGTGCTTCTGCAGTTTCACACGTACAGCGCTCGTCCCCCGGCTCCTCACAGGGAAAATTTACATAACCCATTTAGACTTTCATTATTTCTCATAGAGGGACATGGTTATTGATGCTCCCCCCCCCCCAACAAGTCCAAAACAATTTCTGAGCCCTCACTTGCTTGTGAAAAGATGTGATGCTATTAAATTACATTCTGAACTAGTTCATGTACCATGCCTCGAGAGATGTATTGTGTTTCATTGTCTGTTTTTGAGTGTGCAGGTTTTTCTGTGTGGGTGTCGATGAATTGCTCAGCATGACAGCCATGACAGAAAGACCATAATATTAAATGGGGTGAGGTGACAAAAACGATTCTGCTAGGCTAATCTGAGCATAAATATTTTGGATTCAATTGGGAAAAAGTTCAAGAGGCAGAAACATTAGCTTTGCTTTAAAGATTTCTCAAACCGTTTTTTGGGGGGGGGGGGGATCCAAAGATGAATGATCTGTTCTTTGGAATTTTGTGAGGATCGCTCATATTTCTCACCTGTGCCAGTCTTTTTTCTTCGTAGTGACAAACATACTAAAGATGACTTCAGTTAAATGTGTTGCCACTGATGCATGTGGGCTTCACATACACTCTTTTATTGGGGGGGGGGGTTCCCCCCCCTTTTCTCCTCAGTTGTACTTGGCCGATTATTCCAGTCTTCCAAGCCGTCCCGGTCGCTGCTCCATCCCCCTCTGCCGTTCCAGGGAGGGCTGCAGACTACCACACGTCTCCTCTGACACATGTGGAGTCGCCAGCCGCTTCTGTTTACCTTACAGTGAGGAGTTTCACCAGGGAGACGTAGCACGTGGAAGGATCACGCTATTCCCCCCCAGTTCCCCTACACCCTGAACAGGCACCCTGACCAACCAGAGGAGGCGCTAGTGCAGTGACCAGGCAGGATACATACCCACATCCGGCTTCCCACCCGCAGACACGGCCAATTGTCTGTAGGGACGCCCGACCAAGCCGGGGGTAACAGGGGCATTCGAACCGACAATCCCCGTGTTGGTAGACAATAGAATAGACCACCATTCCACCCAGACGCCCCTCACTACACTATCTCAATATACCATATAGTTGGATTGTCTATTTACAAGTACACATACACATTAGGACCTCGATTTTTCCACGTTACAAGACACACTTCTCCAAAGGTGGGCCACGTGCATAAACACACTTATTTTTCTTTTTTTTTTAATCTGTTACAGCATTGTCTACTTGGTGACATGGGTACGTGAGCTGGGTCATCGGGGCTCTCCCATCCCCTGATTGGTGTTAAAGTTCACCTGCGCTCGTGTGCCTGAGTGACCCTGATTACCCGGCTTCACTCACCTGTTCCCTTCTCCGATAGACTGTGTGGTACCTGCGCCCACTCTCCCTCCTCTTTCTCTGATTGGCTGTACGGGTCCTGCGCACCTGCGCCCGATCTCCCTGATTGCCCCCCTCTGCAACAGAGCTGACAATGTGCCCAGCACCACTCAGGCCCAACGGGAAGAACACAAACACCTGAGGGGAGCTTTAAAAACCTGCGGCTACCCTAGTTGGACCTTTGTGAAAACTGCAACACGTTCCAAAAAGACCAACCAGGTGAGCGACGAGGAGAAAAGGAACAGAAGGAAGAGCACAGTCATCCCGTATGTTTCTGGGGTCTCCGAGAAACTCAGAATTTTCAACAAACACCGCATCCCGGTGTACTTCAAACCCAGCAACACACTCCGACAAAGACTGGTTCATCCCAAAGACCGTGTACCACACACCCGGAAAAGCAATCTGGTGTATGCTGTACAATGCAATGAGGATTACACTGACCTATACATAGGAGAAACCAAACAACCACTACACAAACGGATGGCCCAACACAGAAGGCCAAACTCCTCAGGACAAGACTCAGCAGTCTATCTACACCTAAAGGAGAAGACACACTCCTTCGAGGACAGCAACGTACACATTTTGGACAGAGAAGATAGATGGTTTGAAAGAGGGGTGAAGGAAGCCATCTATGCGAAACTGGAAAAACCATCCCTCAACAGAGGAGGAGGTCTGCGACACCACCTATCTCCCACTTACTATGCCGTCCTTTCATCTCTACCCAGGAGACTCCAGAAGCCTAGCCTCCTGTAATATATTCGCTATATTATCTGGATGTATCCTATACTGCTAATATATCCATAACAGTGATTTGAGCCGAAGACCAATTCCCAACGTCTTGTCCTCTTTATTGTAGCTCTCCGACTCTCGCAGCAGTCAACATCTGGGGTATATGAGAGCCTAGCTTAACCACCACTAGGTAGCGCTGTTGGTCTACCACACCTCCAAGAACAACAGTCGGTCATTAACGGCTCCAACGACTCTCATGACCACTGAACAATGAAGTCGAAACCAACACCCCCAACCACCGTCGCTGCTAAACCAATGCAAATCAATAGCTCCGATGGAGACGGACGCGGCCAAACATCGGTACACGAAAGAGCCATGGACATCTATAGCTCTGATGACTCCAAGAGGATAAATTCTGAGTCTCATCACCAGCCAGTCAGACGAGCTTGGTCTAGTCAGAAAGGCACGAACTCTTGGATGAGAGGCGAAACGTCTGCACGGATATATACCAAGTCCAGTTGCACTTGATTGGTTATGTATTGTGATTGAGTGTGTGGATCAATGTGATGATAAAGGCTTATATTATCTTTTTTTATAAGGTGTTTCATATAAGGACATTTCCCAGTAAAAGTATCACCGTTTTAACATGAATGGCAACGTGCCACTGGGAATCTGTATATTTTGTGTTTCTGGAGGTGTGTCTACATGGCTGCTTAGCAGAGACATCTGTTCCTCTAAATGACCAGTTCATCAAAGTTAAATTAGCAGTTGTAGCTTCATAAAAAACTCGAGTGCCCCTGGCTTTTTTAGTCCTGGTGTTCTGTATATGTACGATATAAATCTAGGGAGTCAAGGTTTAAATGTCCATGACTCTTCATCATCTCTAACCCAGCCACTGAGGATGCACAAGCCAGTGCATCCTTAGTGCCGGTCCCAAGCCCGGACAAATGGGGAGGGTTGCGTCAGGAAGGGCATCCGGCGTAAAATCTTTGCCAAATCAAATATGCGGATCATAAATAAGACTTACATACCGGATCGGTCGAGGCCCGGGTTACCAACGAACGCCACCGGTACTGTTAACCAGCAGGGTGTCGGTGGAAACTATGCTACTGTTGGGCGAAGGAGAAGGAGAGGGGGAAAGCATGTCCAGAGGCAGCTAGAGAGGAGGAAGGGTAGGCATGTGGAGGTGAGAGTTGGAACTTTGAATGTTGGCACTATGACTGGTAAAGGGAGAGAGCTGGCTGACATAATGGAAAGAAGAAAGGTAGGCATACTGTGTGTGCAAGAGAACAGGTGGAAGGGGAATAAGGCCAGGAGTATCGGAGGTGGGTTCAAACTCTTCTACCATGGTGTGAATGGGAGGAGAAATGGGGTAGGGGTAATTCTGAAGGAAGAGTATGTCAAAAGGGTGCTGGAGGTGAAGAGTGTCAGACAGAGTGATGAGTATGAAGCTGGAAATTGAAGGTTTATTGCTGAATGTTATCAGCGCATATGCCCCGCAAGTTGGGTGTGAGATGGATGAAAAAGAAGAATTCTGGAATGAGTTGGACGACATGGTGGAGAGGGTACCCAAGGAGGAGAGAGTGGTGATTGGAGCGGACTTCAATGGACATGTTGGTGAAGGGAACGGAGGTGATGAGGAGGTGATGGGAAGGTATGGAGTCAAGAAGAGAAATGTGGAAGGACAGATGGTGGTCAATTTTGCGAAAAGGATGGAAATGGCTTTGGTGAATACATATTTCAAGAAGAGGGAGGAACACAGGGTGACGTACAAGAGTGGAGGAAAGTGCACACAGGTGGACTATATCTTATGTAGAAGGCGCCATCTAAAAGGGGTTGGAGACTGCAAGGTGGTGACAGGGGAGAACATAGCTAGGCAGCATCGGATGGTGGTCTGTAGGATTACTTTGGAGACCAAGAAGAGGAAGCGAGTGAAGACACAGCCGAAGATCAAATGGTGGAAGTTGAAGAAGGAAGACTGTTGTGTGGAGTTCAGGCAGGAGTTAAGACAGGCACTGGGTGGTAGTGAAGAGTTGCCAGATGGCTGGAAAACCACTGCAGAAATAGTTAGGGAGACAGCTAGGAAGGTACTTGGTGTGTCATCAGGACAGAGGAAGGAAGACAAGGAGACTTGGTGGTGAATGAGGAAGTACAGCAAATTATACAGAGGAAAAGGTTGGCAAAGAAGAAGTGGGATAGTCAGATAGATGAAGAAAGTAGACAGGAGTACAAGGAGATGCAGCGTAAAGCAAAGAGAAAGGTGGCAAAGGCAAAGGAAAAGGCGTATGGTGAGTTGTATGACAGATTAGACACTAAGGAAGGAGAAAAGGACTTGTACCGATTGGCTAGACAGAGGGACCAAGCTGCAAAGGATGTGCAGCAAGTTAGGGCGATCAAGGATAGAGATGGAAATGTGCTGACAAGTGAGGAGAGTGTGCTAAGAAGGTGGAAGGAATACTTTGAGGGGCTGATGAATGAAGAAAATGAGAGAGAGAGAAGGTTAGATGATGTAGGGATAGTGAATCAGGAAGTTCAGCGGATTAGCAAGGAGGAAGTGAGGGCAGCTATGAAGAGGATGAAGAATGGAAAGGCAGTTGGTCCTGATGACATACCTGTGGAGGCATGGAGATGTTTAGGAGAGATGGCAGTGGAGTTTTTAACTAGATTGTTTAACGCAATCCTGGAAAGTGAGAGGATGCCTGAGGAGTGGAGAAGAAGCATACTGGTACCGATTTTCAAGAACAAGGGCGATGTGCAGAACTGTAACAACTACAGAGGTATAAAGTTGATCAGCCACAGCATGAAGATTTGGGAAAGAGTAATAGAAGCTAGGTTAAGAGGAGAGGTGACGATCAGCGAGCAGCAGTATGGTTTCATGCCACGAAAGAGCAGCACAGATGCGATGTTTGCTTTGAGAATGTTGATTGAGAAGTATAGAGAAGGCCAGAAGGAGTTACATTGTGTCTTTGTAGATTTAGAGAAAGCTTATGACAGAGTGCCGAGAGAGGAGGTGTGGTATTGTATGAGGAAGTCAGGAGTTGCAGAGAAGTATGTAGGAGTGGTGCAGGATACGTATGAGGGAAGTGTGACAATGGTGAGGTGTGCGGTTGGAATGACAGATGGGTTCAAGGTGGAGGTGGGATTACATCAAGGATCGGCTCTTAGCCCTTTCTTGTTTGCAATGGTGATGGACAGGTTGACGGACAAGATCAGGCAGGAGTCTCCATGGACGATGATGTTCGCGGATGACTGTGATCTGTAGCGAGAGTAGGGTGCAGGTTGAGGAGAGCCTGGAGAGGTGGAGGTATGCACTGGAGAGAAGAGGAATGAAAGTCAGTAGGAGCAAGACGGAATACCTATGTGTGAATGAGAGAGAGGACAGTGGAATGGTCAGGATGCAAGGAGTGGAGGTGACAAAGGCATTTGAGTTTAAATACTTGGGGTCAACTGTCCAAAGTAACGGGGAGTGCAGTAGAGAGGTGAAAAAGAGAGTGCAGGCAGGTTGGAGTGGGTGGAGAAGTGTGTCAGGAGTGATTTGCGACAGAAGGGTATCAGCAAGAGTTAAAGGGAAAGTTTACAAGATGGTTGTGAGACCAGCTATGTTATATGGTTTGGAGACAGTGGCACTGACGAAAAGACAGGAGGCGGAGCTGGAGGTGGCAGAGTTGAAGATGCTAAGATTTTCACTGGGAGTAACGAAGAAGGACAGGATTAGGAACGATTATATTAGAGGGACCGCTCAGGTTGGACGGTTTGGGGACAAAGCAAGAGAGGCAAGATTGAGATGGCTTGGACATGTGTGGAGGAGAGATGCCGAGTATATTGGGAGAAGGATGCTGAATATGGAGCTGCCAGGGAAGAGGAGAAGAGGAAGGCCAAAGAGGAGGTTTATGGATGTGGTGAGGGAAGACATGCAGGTGGCTGGTGTGACAGAGGAAGACGCAGAAGACAGGAAGAAATGGAAACGGATGATCCGCTGTGGCGACCCCTAACGGGAGCAGCCGAAAGTAGTAGTAGACTCTTCATCATCTCTGCTGTAACAAGAGTTTGGGACCTTTACTGAACATCTGTAAAAATAATTTATCTCCACTGCCTGTGGATATCAGTTTATGGCTTTTCATGTAAGTTGTTCCTGGTGTGTAAATCTGGAAGTGTACTCCAATAACAATGGGTCTTTGTGTTTTCTAGGGTGAGAACTGGAGTTTCAGGGCTGTTTGTCTGAGAAGGTGATCTCTGTGAAGTCCAAGCGACAATGTTCCTGTCTGCCAGGACAGCAGCTCAGCAAATCAACACATAAGACTGAGAAGACCGGTAAGGAGCTAACTCCTCCGTTTAGACTGGTAGACTGACAAGTATCCCCTATTTTTGTTTAAAGGAGGATGTGAACATTGTTGATAGGGAGGAACGCTAGTTTGAACGTGGAGTCAAAGAGGCCATCTAAGTGAAGAGGGAACGACCATCCCTGAACCGGTGTACCGGGCATTTGTCGCCATCTTTCAATGCTGTGATTGCAAACATTCCCAAATCCTCTGTGAAAAGTACACATGACAATTGAAACTCTAGTTAATGGTCATGGCAATTTGTGTATGAAACCGATCTATGTGAAGAGGGAACGACCATCCCTGAACCAAGTGGGCCACCTAAGAGTACATCTGTCAACATCTTACAATGCTGTGATTGCAAATATTCCCAAGTCCTCTGTGCATAGTACACATGGCCATTGTATCTGTAGTTAATGGTCACACCCATATTTGCATATGAAACTGATCGCTGGTTTGGGTCGTTATGCCACTGTATAGTTTATAAGGGTGGGGATACCTGCAGTCAGTTGAGACTGAAGAGGTCACTTAGATGAGAGATGAAATGTTTCTCAATAAACGTTTCCAGATGAACTGATTCAACTTTCTGTGGTTTTCCTACCTGGATTATTGAGCATGCATAAAGACACTATCTTTGTTTGGTTTCGCAGTCAGGCATGGTAAATCTGTCAGTCAGTTGTCTACATTAGTCTGTCATTCTATGTGACCTTTGCTGCACTGCTTTGCTTAACCATGACATTTATGTGTATAGCTCTGCCTTGGTCTCCTTAGGCCCCTGAGCACTCAGAGGTGCTAAAAATTCTGTCTAGAGATGCTTGGATAGATCCATGCTTCAGCACAGTTCACTACACATACACAGACATGGTGCAGAGACATACACAAACTCGTCAAACTTGTGCCGTTCAAGTTGTTTCCATCCTTCCTCTGTGACCTTTCCCCTTGCCTTTCTTTTATCTTCTTTCCTCAACCTCTGTAACCCACCCCACCCCCACGTCGCCCCCCCTTTCTGGCAGCCAGGGATTTGTGATGGACTGACTCTGTCTTATAGTTTGTCATGAAAATAGGATTTCAGCAGATTGTACAGGGACTCTGAAGGAAAAATTAAATCTAAAGGAAAGCAACACATAATGGATGGGTTGTCACAGTTAAATGCATTCTCACTCCCACAGATTGATATTTACCGTGTGTGTGTGTGTGTGTGTGTGTGTGTGTGTGTGTGTGTGTGTGTGTGTGTGTGTGTGTGTGTGTGTGTGTGTGTGCGTGCGTGCGCGCGCGCGTGCATGCCACACTATAGCTTGCACATGTGCATGCATTTGTGCTCGGTTGTTCACAATGATTTTTTTTTTTAACATTTTTTTTTAGAATGTTGACATGTAAGTAAGGAAATGTTGACTGATCTTGAATGGTTCTTATATTCATTTTTAACATAGTTCTGAATATTTCTTCTGGATTGGTGTTTCCTTCGTCCTTGTGTCCTTTACATTAAGGCAGAGGAGCGCCAGAGCGCATGGATTTCTTTGTATTGCAATACACATGATAATAAAGTTGAACTTGAACTATTTATCCCATCCTCCATGAGTGTCAGCAGAATTACACAGCAAGCATCTTTCATCCAGTCTGATTATTCAAAACAGTTTCCTCAGATCCCAAGTCTCTTGACTCTGTTCTCCATTTAAATGTGTTAGTTTGTTGTATTTGACAAATTCACACCCAGCCCACTCCCTCAAACAAGAAGCCAGTGCCTTCAACATGAATCTGCCCCAAACACCATCAATATGGTTGACCTACGCAGCAGTCAATTCAATGCCACAGAGCCATCCTTTCCCTTTCAAATAAGAGTGCTGTTGGATAGGAAAGACTTTGTAAAGAGAAGGAGGTGAAGAAAGTTGAATCCATAAAATTCCTTCATCTTTCAGTACAAGATGAGAAGATTTTCACACTTTCAAAGAAAATTAGTATAGGTGGTTTAAACTTCTTAATTTTTTCATTCAATCTTACAACGCACCTCAAAATTGATGTATTAACATTGCACATGAACTACACATGCTGTCTATAATTACTGTAATTGCAGGACCTGCAGGTGACTCTTAAGCATTTTACACTTGATACACATGCTGAGTAGTTAAATTGTCAACTTGTCAGTGCAAGCCTTGCATTGGTATTTTTTGCTGTGATCAGTCATTTATAATGGAAGCATAGTTTTTGTGTGTGTGTGTGTGTGTGTGTGTGTGTGTGTGTGTGTGTGTGTGTGTGTGTGTGTGTGTGTGTGTGTGTGTGTGTGTGTGTGAGAGAGAGAGAGAGAGAGAGAGAGCGCGGGTGTGCAGTACGGAATGTGTTCAAGCATGCGGCAATCTTGTTTGTCTGCATGTGAGAGGAGGGCAGGGAATTAATATGCGTTATGTATTGAAAATTATAACTAAAAGTAATTCATATTCAGAGCAAATATATGATGAGACACAGAGAAACTGATCCTTATTCTGTTATTTGGAATCAAAAGCACAAATTTTTCCATCTGTGTTCACAGTTATATGGCGAGATTAACGTGTGTTTGGTAGAAGACTGGATGACTATCCCCCTTACATATTCATTAAGCTTCATTTGTTGTTTCTTTTTTTATTTGCTCTTCTCTCTATCTCTGAATTGATGAGTAATGAGGAGATAATATGAATATGGATGCCCATCCAACAAGATGTTGTCTCATGCTCAGAAGTGAAAAAACTCCTAATTTTCAATGGTTCTATCTTTCTGAATCAATCCTATCTATCTATCGATCTATCAATCTATATTTCTATCTCTGTCTGTCTGTCTGTCTATCTCGATACATGCTCAATAATCCAGATGTGGAAATACCAGAAAAGTTGGACACCAAGTTTAGTGGGAAAATGTTTCATCACTCATCTAAGTAACTTCGTCAGTTCTCAGCTGACTGCAGGTATCCCAAACCTTATAAACCTCTTGATCTGATCTTGACTTGGAACTGCTCCACAGCAAATCTGACTGTCACCCCCCCCCCCACACACACACACACACACGCACACATCTGTCAGACCACTTCTTTATTCAATTTACAGCCTCCTTACTGGAACATCCTCACGTTACTCCACAAAGGGTCTCCTTATGCCGAAACTTCTGGTCCCTTACACTAACCCAGCACCCTAATGAGGTCTTGGCTTCCATGCATCGTCATAATGAATTCTCTTCACTCCCTGTCAATGAGGCTACAGACCCACTTTGTTCCTCACTAGCCTCCTCTCTTAATAATCTCTGCCCTCTAGCATCAAAACCTCCTCATAATGCCCCCCTAGTCCATGGCTCACTGAGATAATCAGGTAGCAAAGGACGGGGCTCAGAGCAGCAGAGAGAAAATGGCATAAAACCAGAGAATTGAATGACCTCAGTGACTATCAGCATCTCCTAGCGTCATTCTCCTCCAGTTTAAAAACAGCTAAGACCACTTACTAGCAGAAAAAGATCTATCGTGCCCCTGGTGCTTGAAAAATGTTTTTTTGCATTTAACTCACTCCTCAATCCACCTCCTCCTCTGACTTCCACTCGGCTCACTCCTGACATGTTCGCCTCGTACTTTAAGGCTTCTGTCATCAGTAGCCAGTTGTCTGAGCCAACTCTATCTGCCACTCCCAACTAACAGTGCCTCACTCACTTCATTCTCCCTCCTGACTGGGGAGGAAGTCGCCAAGCTTCTGCTGGAATCTCATCCCACTCTCGGTCCACTGGACCCAATACCATCCAACTTCCTACAGACCATTTCCCCTGCACTTAACCCCGCAGTCACACACACATCATCAACTCCTTGCTTACAATGGGTGTGGTCCCCACTGTATTTAAGCAAGCTGAGGGTCACCTCGCTGTTCAAAAAACCCACATGCAACCCAGCCCAGGTTGAAAGCTACAGACTGGTTTCACTCCTACCCTTTCTTTCAAAAATACTTGAGCACATGGTCTTTAACCAAGTCTCTGAATTCCTTTCTGAGAACAATCTGTATGATCTGAATCAGTCTGGCTTTAAGCGGGGTCACTCTACCAAGACTGCACTCCTGTCAGTAATGGAATCATTGTGTTTGGCTAGAGCTGCTGATCAGTCTGGTCAGTCATCAGCTTTATTGCTTCTAGAGCTGTCAGCTGCCTTTGACATGGTTAACCACCATATCCTCCTCTCCATGCTCACTGAGCTTGGTAACTCAGAATCTGTCCTCTGCTGGTTCATGTCTTACCTCTTGGGGAGACTTTTAGAGTATCTTGGAGGGGAAGAAGTGTCCAAACCGCATGGCTTATCCAAAGGGGTACCTCAGGGGTCAGTGCTCGGTCCCCTCATCTTCTCAGTATACACCTCCTTACTTGGTGCAATCACCCACTTCCATGGTTTCTCACACCATTGCTATGCTGACAATATCCAGCTCTTCCTATCATTCCCACCAGATGATCTCACAGTCTCAGCACAGATATTGTCATGCCTTGCTAATATATCTGCATGGATGAAAGAATGCCACCTTCAGCTTAACCTATCTAAGACTGACCTCCTTGTCATCCCAGCCAGTCCATCCTGCCAACAACGGATCAATATCCAGTCCAGATCAACCCAACTCATGCCCAGAAAGTCTGCCCAAAACCTGGGTGTCATGATTGATGACCAACTAACCTTTGAGGTTCATGTGGCCTCATTTGCTCAGTCATGCCGATTTTCCCTGTACAACATCAAGACAATTAGACTCTACCTGTCTGAGCATGCAGTACAACTCCTGACAACTCCTGGTACAGGCTCTTGTTATATCACGCATTGACTACTGCAACTCCTCACTGGCAGGTCTCCCTGCATGCACTTTTAAACCTCTGCAAATGATCCAGAACGCGGAGGCGCATCTGGTCTTCAACCAACCCAAAACCGCACATGTCACGCCACTATTCATATCCCTCCACTAGCTCCCAGTTGCTGCCCGCATCAAATTCAAATCTTAATGCTCACTTACAAAACAGCAACTAAAATGGCTCCCACCTACCTGAACCCCCTCATTCAGGTATACACTCAGTCCCTGCTCGCTACGCTCTGCCAATGAAAGGTGCCTGGCACTTCCACCACAACAGGGCCCTAAGTCACAGCCAGACTCTTCTCTTCTGCAGTTCTCCGATGGTGGAACGGGTTACCAAACTCCATTCAATCCACTGAGTCCCTCTCCATCTTCAAGAAGAAGCTAAAGACCCAGCTCTTTCTTGAACACCTCCACACCTGATGGTATTAAAAAAAATCACTTCTATGCACATGTGCCTTTGTTCACTGCCTGTACACACCAATGTCCTGTCGGACTTGAACCTAGTTTTTTTTTTGACACGCGTTGTTGCCTCCTGACTAGATCCTTGCGTTTGTTGTATTAACTCTCAGGCATACGTCGCTTTGGATAAGTGTCTGCTAAACAAAATTGTAAATTGTAATTGTAAATAAACAGTACAGTTGCTTTATGGCCAAAACCGGAGGTCTAACACCGGTTTCATGTGCAAATTGCCATGGCCATTAATAAGCGTTACACTGGTCATGTGTGCTATTCACAAAGGATTGGGGGAATTGCTGCAATCACAGCATTGTAAAATGGCAACAGGGAAGGATGATCGTTCCCTTTTCAAGTAGATGGCCTCTTTGACGCCCATTCCATTCAAACCAGCGTTCCTCCCTGTCAAGGTTGTGCACATCATCATCCCTGAAAGAGTAGTCACTGGCCTGTGGGTGGGTGTGGACGGCGGAGTTCTGGCCTGACTCCTCTATGTTGTGCAGTCCTCTTGAACAGTGTCTGTTTGGTTTCCTTGATGTACAAGTCACGGCAATCCTCGGGGTACTTAACAGCATACACTATATTGCTCTATTTGTGCCAGAGAACCCGATCCTTGGGGTGGACCAATTTCTGTCATAGCATGTTTTTGGGCTTGGAACCATCTGAGACATGGTGTTTGGGAAAAGAAAAAAAAAACGCTTCTCAACTCTTCCGACAAACCTGCTGCATATGGAATCGCCACTGGTTTTCACTTAGACAGTGGTTGTCCTGTCTTCGATCGGCCGGTGCACCATTTGGATGTCTTCCTGGCTTTGACAAACATGGATGACCACACTTGCCCAGGGCTTACTTAATGTGGGATTTTCCCTCTTTCCTGGCCTCTGTGTTGGTGGGAACATTGTCAGCTCGGTGGTGCAGTGCCCTGAAGACTCCTAGCTTGGGTTCCCCAGTTTCACCTATAGTTGTCAACTTGTATATGGAGAAAGTGGAAAAGAGGGCTCTGATGTCATATTCCATGAACATGTGTTGATGCATGCTCAAAAATCCAGATAAGGAAATCTCAGAAAGCACGACACATAAGAGCTACCTCATACAGCCAGGACTCCATGATCTACATCCTCTGTGTGACACAGAGGATTGTGGAATAGTTGTTTATAAGGGTAGGGATACTAGCAGTCAATTGAGCCTCGAGAGATCACTTAGATGAGTGATGAAACGTTTCTCTCAATAAACGTTGTGTCCAGATGAACTGATTCAACTTTCTGGGATTTCCTTACCTGGATTATTGAGCATGTATAATGACATTAGATAGTGTACCGCATATTACAAACATTTTATTGTTGGCAACTCAGTGATGAGATGAATTCACACACACACACACACACACACACGTACCCAAATGACATCAATTAGCTAGTTCCCCTCTGTTCTACTCTTAATAATGTATCATCTGTCACTTTGAGGATCGAAGTTTATCAGGCATATTTGAGGCAAAAGGAAAGTGTCTTCTTATTAATGAAAGTTATCACACTTTCTTCCTTCATTAGATCATAGCTGAGTGATAGAGAAGAAAAAAGAAAGCAATGTTGTAATGAAGTACTTTACCTGACTGCAACCAAACTATTCAGTCTCAGTCTTTGTTCAGTGGGACTCTAATTATGCATTTGTTTTTCTGTGAACTTGGTGAAAGGAGTGTGTGTGTGTATGTGTGTGTGTGTGTGTGTGTGTGTGTGTGTGTGTGTGTGTGTGTGTGTGTGTGTGTGTGTGTGGAGCGAGAGAAAGGACTATAAAAGAATATCTATTTTCAGATCCAGGACTGTCTCATAGACATTGAACAGCATTGACACTATGGATTTTGCTTGTTCCTCAGAGAGCTCAGCATTATCTCTATCCTTCCCTTCTTCCAGCTGTTAATATCTCCATAGATATGTCACTTTGTGAATGTGTGCAGTACTGTGCAAAAGTCTTCGGCACGTGTAAAGAAAAAATCTATAAAGGGAAGAAGCGTCAAAAATAGCAGAATGAAATTTTTCTTGGGTGGCACAGTGGCCCAATGGTTAGCACTGTTGCCTCACAGCAAGAAGGTCCTGAGTTCGAACCCCAGGCCATCCCAGGTTCTTTCTGTTTGAAGTTTGCATGTTCTCTCCATGTCTGCGTAGGTTTCCTCCAGGTGCTCCGGTTTCCTCCCACCATCAAAACGGCATGCATGTTAGGGTTAATACTCCTGTCTGTGCCCCTGAGCAAGGCAATGGAAAGAAGAACTGGAGTTGGTCCCCGAGCACTGCAGCTGCTCACTGCTCCTATACAATAGGATGGGTTAAATGCAGAGAACAAATTCATTGTAACCGTACGATGATGAAATAAAGTGGCTCTTTTTAAAACAACAATAAATGTACTATAAACAGCAGTACGCAGTTAAAAGCTAAAATCAATATTTGGTGTGACCACCTTATGCCTTTAAAGACCCATGGAAATGGCATTATGAGCATCGAGAGTTTTGTTAATGTGACGTGTTTTCGGATAAAAACATACTGTTAGGCGGGTACTTTACGAGGGGAGGTGCCTGATTTGATTGACACCCGAAAGTGAGCATGCACGCTTTTTTAAATTTGAAAAATGTGTGAAGGAATCGGGGGTGAAATGACGGTCGCACCAGCGCGAGCTGTCAAACACCCCAGATTCCTCGAAATGCCTAAACTCAAGCCATTTCTGGCACAGCCACTGGGTTTTGGGGAAAGGAAATAGCGTTTTGCTTAAGGTGCAACCACAGCTGCGGGAACACATTTTGAGCAGGGGGGGCTGAGAAAAAAAAGAGGGGGCGGTTGAGTTTTGCCAGGATTGACATTATGACTGTGAATAGCCTAGACGCTTAAGTAAAACATTGATAAATGACTAGAATGCAAAATTAGTTGCTGCTGAGGGACAAATAGACTCTCTCTTTCTCTCTCTCTCACACACACACACACACACGGTGGTGCCAGGCCTAACGTTATGGGCGCTGCTTTTCTATGTGGAGTGCTTGTACGCTGACCGTGATGCTGAACATCAACACTCATTTATGCATGACACATAAAAGCACATCACCACAAAAATGCAGACTGCTTGGCGGCAGCATAAAAAAAAAAAAACAAACAAACACATAAACACACATAATATGTATGCTTATAACCAAAGCACAATCTTCAAAACACAACTGCAGGCTGCACGGCAGCAGCATATAGCCTAAAAATCAACCTATAATAACACATGGGCCTATCAGCCACATGCAATCTCCAAACACAACTGCAGGCTGCACGGCGACAGCATATAAAAATCAACCCAAACACATAGACCTATCAGCCACAATCTCCAATCAAGAAATATATAATTGTCTTGCCTTAATGCCGGCCTGCATGCAGAACTCCAAACATGGCCTTTCTCTCTGGGTTGGCGCTGATAAAGTCCCCCATGAGGGGATCAGTGTCCAAACTGTCCAATATATCTCCATGAACATGCATCAGAGCAAGGTGGGTCAGTCTTTTTTGTGTCATAGTTGTGCGTAACCATGTCTTCAGATGGCGGAGAGTGGAAAATGTCCTCTCCGATGAAGCAGCTGAGATGGGGAGACTTAGGCAGAGTTTGATGAAGTTTTCAACTTCGTTGAAAAGAGCCCTTGTTTGTGGATGGAGCTTAGACATGGTTGTTGTGATATCTTTTACTGTCTTGGGAGAATCACTGCAGAGGTCTCCCATCATTTTCAGCTGGATCTCCAGTCGGGGTTTGTCAAAGTGCAAGGGAAGGTGAAGGGATTCTATATCCGCTATTTGTTCTTTGTTGGCTGCCTTAATAAGCACCTTTTCTCTGAGAGCTGCTGTTTTCATACCATCTTGACCAAATCTCTTCTTTACTTCTGCTGTGACCAAGTCCACAGCTTCATAGAACTCTCGTCTCCATGAGTGTTGTGCAACTTGTGTGTCTGCCTCTGGCTTGGCTGTGTGTCGATAACGGGCTGGGTTTTTTTTCACCCTATGCTCACCTGACATTTTAAGTCCTGCTGTGGATACAGTTTATCGTAGCATTTATCCACCACTGTATCATCCCGAAGGTCCTCCATGTGCCTTCCAGGCAGTTCAGCACACTCAAGGGCGCCCAGTGCGCTGGCTTTGGTATGCTGCCAACTGCTGGCCCCCAACTCGCATGGCTCGAATATTGCTTCACAACAGAGGAGGCCATAGTAGGTTTTAGCCTTCATTGCTTGCTTGGGCAGGCTTCCGATCTTAGCTCTGGTCTCTCCCCTCACACTTTTGTCATCCTTAAGCTGCCCCAGTGTTTTGATGAATTCTCTGTAGGCACTACACACACGTTTGATAGCTATTGTTTGTATGCACCATCTTGTTGGACATATGGCCAGTATGGTAACTATCTCATTGCAGCCAAACATGGACTCATAGAGCTCCTTGCATTTTGCCGATTCACGGATTACCACAGCTATGCCCTGAACAAAGTTCATTGAATCAGCGATGAGACCCACCTCACGCGCAGCCACCTGAAGAACTAGGTTAAGTGAATGGTTGGCACAGTGGGCAAAGAGGAACTCAGGGCATGTTTCTTTTAGCCGTGCCTGAACACCCAAAAACAGTCCTGACATGTTAGAAGCTCCAGCAAAACAATATCCACAGAGACGTGCAATTGGGATGTGCAGCCTGAGAAATACATCTTTGATGCACTTGAACAGGGTCTCTCCGCTGCTGTCGGGGTGCATTGTAAAATCCAATGAATTCAGAGTGAATCTCCAATTTCTCATCCACATACTGCAGCGTCAATGAGAACTGCTCTATTGTACTGGAGTCGGTGGTACCATCAGCTGTGAGTCCATAGTATGGACTATTCTGGCACGGGATACAATCTCACGTTGAATAGCGCAGGCATACTGTTGAATGACTTCATTCTGGATTGTGTCCGACAGCCAGTTATCTCTCCTCTCAATCCACTGTCTCTCTTCTGGGAGGTTGTAGGTATGTTCAAGCATCAGTTCATATAAAATGCCATCACGAGTGCTGTCACCCCGAAAAGCCACCCCTTTCTTTCCCAGGAAGAGCACTGACCTGAACATCGGCTCCAAAACATGCCTTGCTGTGTCTTGAGTTCAGCGGGCAGCATCAGATAAAAGGGCAGTAATTGGGGTGTTTTGTAGAGCAGCAATTTTTTGAAGGGCATCACTATGAAGTTTAGACTTTTCATGCTCATTGAATTTTTCTATGGCTTTCTGCCAGTTTGTGAAGCCTCCCTTGACAAAACTGCTGTCAAACCTTACACTATCTTCATTGATGGAACGTTTCTTCACTGCTTTCACGCAGTTAAAACAGACAATACGATCACCTTCCTCAGTATAATGCAGCCACCTCCATTTGTTGAACCAGTTTGCATTGAATGAATGAGAAAACATCTCTTTTCCGAACTGCCTTCCAGGAAAACTGAATTTGGTTGGTTGGTGTGGAGTGATTGCCTCGACTGAAACCATGTTAATGCTAGCATTTTGTTGTGGTACTGCCACGACATTAGCATGAATTAGCGCGGCTCCTGGGCCCGGGGCAGTTGTGGCGGTCGCTTTGGAGGGCTGCTACTGGTAGGCCTACTCGGTTTAGACTCCAAGTCTGCTTCCTCCTCCTCCGCTTGATCCGCCAACTCGAGGCTCAATGTCTTTTTGTCTTTTTTGGGCTTCCCAAAAAAACTCAGAAATGCGTTTTTGCGCCATTTGGACTGGTGTTCAGACACTTGACCTGACCGAGTCACTGATGTTTCCAATGAATTTTTAATGAATAGAAGAATGAATAAAATGATTTTTTTTAATAATTTTTTTTAATTTATATTTATTTATTTTTACCCCCCCCCTAAAAAATGCCTTGGGCTCCACGCCAGAGGGGGTTCTGCAGCACCCTCAGAGCCCCTACTTCCCGTGGCTATGGGTGCAACCGAAAACACACGGGCTTCCCATGGTGATCGGTGAGAGTGAAAGCCGTGACCGCGCATTTACGTTAGTTTTTACAAAGTGGTGCGTATGGGGGGCGGGGCATCTAAATGACCATTGTCATATTTTATTGGACGAGCTTTTTTGGGGTATGCCCCTCTCACAGGCAAGCAAGCGTTTTCAAGGAAAAGGAAGAGTGGATTTTTCTCAATAGAATTTCAGGCCGATTATTCTTTTTTTTTGGTCAAATATTTGGCATGATTTGATGTAAAGGTGCACATTAGGTGCCAACAAAGGTATAACGCAATGAAAAACACATTTTCCGTTTCATGGGGTCTTTAAAATTGCATCAGTTCTCTTAGGTCCGTCCATACCGTCATGCAGTTTTATAAGAAAATCGGCTGATAGGTTGTTCCAAGCATCTCCGAGAACTTGCCGGTTCTGCCGCCGACTGGCTGTCTCCCTTGCTTTCTTCTGTCCAGATAATCACAGACAGCTTTGATGATGTTGAGATCCAGGCTCTGTGGAAGCCATACCATCTGTTCCAGCACCCCTCGTTCTTATTTTCGCTGAAGATAATAATAATAATGATAATAGTAATAATAGTAGAAGTTCTTTATGACCTTGGCCATGTGTTTGGGGTCATTGTCCTGCTGTAGAATGAAGTTGGATCTGGTCACACACCTTCCTGATGGTACTGCCTGATAGATGAGAATCTGCTTTTACTGCACACACACATCTGACTACTGAGTACCTATTAGTCTTACTTGGTGCATGCATCAATATGGTCTGTCTGACAAAGCTGTCATAAATTGAAATGTTATGATGTATGTGTATATATATATATATATATATATATATATATATATACACTACCGTTCAAAAGTTTGGGATCACCCAAACAATTTTGTGTTTTCCATGAAAAGTCACACTTATTCACCACCATATGTTGTGAAATGAATAGAAAATAGAGTCAAGACATTGACAAGGTTAGAAATAATGATTTGTATTTGAAATAAGATTTTTTTTACATCAAACTTTGCTTTCGTCAAAGAATCCTCCATTTGCAGCAATTACAGCATTGCAGACCTTTGGCATTCTAGCTGTTAATTTGTTGAGGTAATCTGGAGAAATTGCACCCCACGCTTCCAGAAGCAGCTCCCACAAGTTGGATTGGTTGGATGGGCACTTCTTTGAGCAGATTGAGTTTCTGGAGCATCACATTTGTGGGGTCAATTAAACGCTCAAAATGGCCAGAAAAAGAGAACTTTCATCTGAAACTCGACAGTCTATTCTTGTTCTTAGAAATGAAGGCTATTCCATGCGAGAAATTGCTAAGAAATTGAAGATTTCCTACACCGGTGTGTACTACTCCCTTCAGAGGACAGCACAAACAGGCTCTAACCAGAGTAGAAAAAGAAGTGGGAGGCCGCGTTGCACAACTGAGCAAGAAGATAAGTACATTAGAGTCTCTAGTTTGAGAAACAGATGCCTCACAGGTCCCCAACTGGCATCTTCATTAAATAGTACCTGTTAGAGCCTGTTTGTGCTGTCCTCTGAAGGGAGTAGTACACATCGGTGTAGGAAATCTTCAATTTCTTAGCAATTTCTCGCATGGAATAGCCTTCATTTCTAAGAACAAGAATAGACTGTCGAGTTTCAGATGAAAGTTCTCTTTTTCTGGCCATTTTGAGCGTTTAATTGACCCCACAAATGTGATGCTCCAGAAACTCAATCTGCTCAAAGAAGTGCCCATCCAACCAATCCAACTTGTGGGAGCTGCTTCTGGAAGCGTGGGGTGCAATTTCTCCAGATTACCTCAACAAATTAACAGCTAGAATGCCAAAGGTCTGCAATGCTGTAATTGCTGCAAATGGAGGATTCTTTAACGAAAGCAAAGTTTGATGTAAAAAAAATCTTATTTCAAATAAAAATCATTATTTCTAACCTTGTCAATGTCTTGACTCTATTTTCTATTCATTTCACAACATATGGTGGTGAATAAGTGTGACTTTTCATGGAAAACACGAAATTGTTTGGGTGATCCCAAACTTTTGAACGGTAGTGTGTATATATATATATATATATATATGTATGTGTGTGTGTGTGTGTGTATATATATATATATATATGTATATATATATATGTGTGTATATAATTGTGTGACATACTTTTTAGAGCCTTGTCGTTTTGCTTATGTATTTTAACCCGGTAAAAGGTTTTAGTCATCGGATGTTTGGATATTTAACTATAAGACTTGAATCCCGACCCTCGACTGCTGCTAGCTTAACTTATTTTTAGCCTGATGGCTAGGCTAGCCAGTCGTTTTTATGTTTTTAAGCAATCTTACTTTTGGATTTTACTTCTTGGGCACGGACACTTTCTCCAGGCATTGTCTATCTACTGACCTCTAAAACAGGTCAATACTGCGCTCCTATCTTTTTAGACATCTTAGTCTTAGTGGAATACTGGAGACTATCACATAAATTACATTCAGTATGGCGCTGTGTCGCTCCTGTGAACAATCTCAAAGCTGAAATTGGACATTTCTCACCTGAAAATCGAACTTGAGGAGAAGGATAAGTTGATCCTGGGGATTTCCACCGTCACAGCAACCCAGTCGAAACGTCTCTCCATCCTGGGCTCAGCTTGTGGCAATGCTCCGGTAGAGTCCTGCTCGTCTCGCTCTCCGGTCTGTGGGAATATGGATACAACTCTTCCGTGGTCATGTTGAATGACAGCTGGTATCCCAAGAGCTATGCCATCCAGAGCTTGGCTCCTGGTAGTGTACCCCTAGGCGGATAGGTCAAGGGGGATGTTCCAGATGAAGTGTGAGCCAACAAAGCCCTCAATGAAGGAACTGGTGGAAGACATCTCCAGGTCACAACGGCAGTGAAGGGGGATGAAGGCTGCAGCAGAGGGTGGTGCCCAGTCGTCTTGGTTCTCCATGCCATTGGACTCTTGCCACCTCCTGCCAAGCACTGTGTGGTAGCTGCAGGTGCATCACCGTCTCCATGTAAAAAGTTGTCACATGCAGGCATCCTTCCACAAGGGAATGCAAGCATAAACTTCCTGAGTCAAAGCTCTGTGGTGATCAGGAAGAGGTGACAGGGGCAGGACAGTGATGTCTGGCAGCCCCTAGCCACAACCTGACACATAGGCAATGGGTAGATGATCAGTCGCTAAGCCTTGGAACTGAGGCAGAGGGGCTTCTCGGCTGCTGCACCCATGACTATACAGCTGTATATAGGATCCACCCCAGGTGGGGAGGGGGCTTGAAAAAGTGTCCTAAACACAATCTGCCTCGTACCTCCTGTCTGGACCACTGCATCCAGAGGGATCAGCACATGCGGTCAGAAACAGAAATGCTTATATTTTGGAGCCTGGAACATACAAACCCTCATGGACAATCAGTCCAGCAATCGACCTGGATGGCATACTGTCATCATTGCCTGAGAGCTGAGGACATCTCAGGTTGATATTGCCACACTCTCTGAAACCCAACTGGCCCACCAATGGCAGCTGAAAGAAGATAAGGGTGGTTACACTTTCTTCTGGAAAGGAAAAGCAGCTGATGAACCGAGGATCCACAGTGTTGGCTTTGCCATCAAAACTAGCCTCATTTGCCACTTTGCTGAGCTTCCTGTGGGCATCAATTAATGCCTGATGACAATACAACTAGGGCTTGTAAATAACCAAAGCGTCACTGTCGTCCGTGCATACGCCCAAACACTTGACTCACAAGATGAAGTAAAGGAGACCTTCTATGCCAACCTGGACAATGTTCTCACCAAAGTCCCCAAGGAGGATAAGCCAATCCTGCTTGGAGATTTCAATGCCAGAGTGGGATGAAATAACTTGTGGATAGGCATAATTTGCAAGGAAGGAGTTGGAAACACAAACTCCAATGACATCCTGCTCTGAACAACATGCTCAAAACACAGCCTAACCATCACCAACACACTCTTCGGCCAGAACAAATTTAAAGCAACCTAAAGGCACCCTTATTTTAACATTTGGCACCTCATTGACCACATTATCTTCCATCAAAGAGACTGATGGGTTGGTACCCATTATACCCACTCCACCCTGTCCATCCATCTTCATTGGAAAAGAAGAGTGCAGAAAAAGCAGAGCTACCCAAAGCTCAACCTTGAACAACTAACTGTTACCACCTCTCATCAACAGTTCCAGCCATGCTCATTGCATCAATGCCCAAGCAGTGTCCAGATAATATTGAAAGCCAATGGGATATGCTCAGGACTGCAATCACTGGCACCTGTAAAACCACTCTTGGACCTAAGATGAAGAACCACCAAGATTAGTTTGATGAAAATGACTTGGAAATCCAACGGTTAGTCAACATCAAGAGGCAAACCTTTACCATCTGACAGAATAACATCAACTGCCAAAATAAATGAGCTGCCCATACAAGAGCAAAGTCAGCCATTCAATGCCTGGTCAGGGAATTGAAGAACCAGTCGTGGTTGAAGAAGACCCTTGAGATCCAACACCTTGAAAATTCTGGGGTTACCAGGGGCTTCTTCAATGCTACTAAAGCAATATACGGTCTCTGCCACCATCATCTAACCCCCTTTCACTCCAAAGATTGTTACACACTGCTAAGAAACAATTAATCAATCAAAGAGAGGTGGACTTCTAGGACCTTTTAAACCAGGGCTCTAGCCCTGAGATGGATGCCCTCCAACAACTCCTTCAAAAACCCAAAAAGGGGGACATGGCAGCACCACCTAATCTAAGAGAAGTCCAGAATGCCATAAGGAAGATCAAAATCAACAAGACTGCTGGTGCTGATGGAATACTGGCATTAGTACTGAGGGCTGGTGGACCTACATTCCTAAGACATATCCATGCCCTACTACTTCTACTATTTCTACTATCCACATTCCCTGTTACTTAAAATATGGGAAAAAGAGAAAATCCCTGCACAACTTAGTGATGCAGTCATTTTCTCTATCTTTAAGAATGGGGACAAAACTGAATGTGGAAACTACAGTGGCATTTCCTTGCTTTCCACCACAGGGAAAGCCCTGGCTAGGGTCTTGGCCATCAGACTCCTCCCAATGTCAGATGAAATTCTGCCAGAATCCCAGAGTGGTTTTTGTTCTAACAGAGGCACCATGGACATGATTTTTACTAATTGCCAACTCCAAGAAAATGCCCAGGAACAGAATCAATCTTTGTACAAGTCCTTGAAAGACTTTACCAAAGGTTTTGATTCCATAAATCGCCAGGCCCTCTGACTAGTTCAGTCAAAAATAAGCTGCCCTGACAAATATGCTAGAGTACTCAGCAGTTATGGAGATGAGACAGTCCTTCAAGGTCTACACAGGTGTAAAACAAGGCTGTGTCATTGCCTCAACCCTTTTTTCTGTTTTCAGGGCCACCATCATCCACCTCGCGGGTCCTAATCTGCCTCAGGGAGTCAAAATCATGTACACAACTGATGGGAATCTTCTGAATTTCAGCAGATTCAAGGTTAAAAGTAAAACCACTACCACATCCATCATTGAGCTACAGCACGCTGATGACTACGCCTCAGTGTCCCTTGTAGAAGAGGAACTACAGAACATATTGGACACCTTTGTAAAGGCATTCAAGCAGCTTGACCTGGCCATTAACATAAAAAAGATCCATATCCTCTACCAACCCCCACCCAACAGAAATACGCCTGCTCTGCCCCCATCCATCTGCGTGGACAACACCAGACTTGAAAAACATGGAACAGTTCCTATATCTTGGCAGCCTTCTCTCCCCCAAAGCCAACATTAGCATTGAAATACACCATCGTCTCAGTTGTGCCAGCCAGGCCTTCTCAAAATTAAGAAAAAAGGGTTTTTGAAAACCCCGACCTTCAGGCCAGAACAAAAATTTCAGTGTACAAAACGGTAGTGCTGCCCACTGTACTGTATGGATCAGAAACCTGGACATCATATTCGAGACACCTGAAGGCTCTCGAGGCATACCAACAATGATGCCTCAGGAAGATCCTTAAGATCAGCTGGGAGGATAAGTGCACCAACTTCAGCATCCTTGAGGCCAACATGCCTACTATAACTGCCACCATCGCACAACATCAGCTGAGATGGACTGGCCATGTCCTCTGCATGCCTGACTCTGGCCTCCTGAAACAAGTCCTTTACTCTCAGCTTGTGACAGGATACTGTACCCCAGGAGGACAAAAGAAGCGATATAAAGACAACATCGTGGCCCATATCAAAAGGTTTGGCACTGACCATAACACCTGGGAACAAGTAACAAAACAGAGGGAGACCTGGAGACTGGTTGTCCATGAGGGTGCTGGACGCTACTATCATGACCTCCACCGTGCTGCTGAAAAAACGCACTCAGAAAGGAGCAAGTTACCAGAAAGGCTCAAACCACATCCTCAATCACTCCACACCTTTGCCTACATTGCCCTAAAATATGCAGCTCCAGCATCGGCCTCTACGCCCACCTGAAGAATCAAGTACCCAGAAGGAGGACAGTCATACTTGACCCCGAGTGTCCGCCGATGATAATGGTGTGTGTGTGTGTGTGTGTGTGTGTGTGTGTGTGTGTGTGTGTGTGTGTGTGTGTCTTTCAGCTCTCTATGGTGGAGCAGTCCAATGTTTCAGTAGCCAATAGCTGAAAATATAATTACTCATGTGGCTTAATCCTTCTTCAAATTATTACTTGGTCTGAAATGAGCCATTAATGTCTTTTGTCCAAATTTTTTCAAGTTAATTAGATGTTCAGATAAGTGCTAGTAAAGGTGAATGGTCATACCTTTGTAACCCTGCTTCCTTATTCTCTCACAGGTAATCCTGCATCCAGACACTAAGCAAAGTGAATCATCAGCAGCAGAGTGAACTAAATCCCCTGACTAAATTAAATTTATCCTTGGAGCAATGTCTGACAGCCACATGAAAAGCACATTGGTGGACAGATTATATTCTCATTCTCTTCCCTCTCACTTCCGTTATGTCTTCTCTACCGTACTCCCATTGTTTCGTTCCCTGCCATCTTCTTACCCATCCTCCCTTCTATTCCTGCATGTTTTCAATGAAGTGTTCTTGATCCCATGTGATTTACCCTTCATTACACATGGAGAGACATGCCTCTCATCAAGCGCACACTCTAAGCGCACACTCTCTCTCTCTCTCTCTCTCTCTCTCTCTCTCTCTCTCACACACACACACATGCACACACACAGGTTTGTCATAGCTATTGAGACAAAAAATGAAGGCGAAATTATAGCATACAAAAGGGAGGCAGCAGAAAGGACAGTTTACTATGTTAGTGAAATCCATGACACGTCATGTAGAAAACAGTACAGTTTTGACTGCAGCAAAGTAATTATACAGTTATATTAGATAATGGCACAACGGCACAACTCTGGAGTGGTTTTCCAATATAAAAGAAAGCAAAAATGTTGGAGACTGGGACAGAAGCACAAATGATGAACCCCTCACAATGGTTGGTTCTGTTCTGCTTTGCCAAACATACACACATCCTGCTGATAATATGTTAATATATGCAGCACACATCACATCACCATCTTATGTCCAAAAGAAATGACTCCTAGAAAATAGAATACAGACAGATTTGACATCCAATGCAGAGC
The DNA here is from genome assembly GCF_029633865.1 of Lampris incognitus. NCBI lineage: Eukaryota > Metazoa > Chordata > Actinopteri > Lampriformes > Lampridae > Lampris > Lampris incognitus. The sequence continues at coordinate 27,307,493 of NC_079211.1, read as the reverse complement.
TCAGGAGATCTGCTCTGATCATCCGCTTTAGCTCTGTTAGATTTAACATTGTGTAGTAAGTTTAGCTATGAGGTTAGAAATGCTTATCTTTAGGTATAATGCTGGAGATTGTGTGGTGACACTATAGGTTTGGTGTGTTGAAGGTCAGTAAAAATATGGGCGACCGGTTGTAAATTGTTATAGTCCATGTTTACTGTAAATCGGGATGAAAGGTAGACCTCAGCTGATACCCTCACTTATGTCCTCATTCATTGATGTGTTGGAGGTCAGTGTATTTTGGGACCTGTGAATGCTTCATATACCAACATTTTGACGGTGAGACTGTGCTAGTGTACTTATACTAAAGCCGACAGTCACAGTTACAGTCTCAAATTATTTTACACACCCACAGTGACAACAGGTTGATAAATGATGTCGACTATCCTTAGACCCAAGAACAGAAACAGAATGAGCTTACAGCTCACAGAATCAAATACAAGGTATATTAGATTTTGATGATGCAGGCTTATGTCTTAGAATAAGTGTTGGTGTCATATTTGTGAAACTGGAAAAAAATAATCATTATTTTGATATTTATTCTAGAATGGATGATGATGATGGTGATGAGGGTGATGATAAGGAGAAGCCCAGGTGTTTAATTTAACAGGTAAATATACCTTTTTTGTTTTTAATTTTTAATTATTATTATTATTATTGTGGCACGGTGGCGCAGTGGTTAGTGCGGTCACCTCACAGCAAGAAGAAGGTCCTGGGTTCGAGCCCTGGGGTAGTCCAACCTTGGTGGGTCATCCCGGGTCGTCCTCTGTGTAGAGTTTGCATGTTCTCTGTTCTCCTCGTGTCTGTGTGGGATTCCTCCGGGGGCTCTGGTTTCCTCCCGCAGTCCAAAGACATGTAAGTCAGGTGAATCAGCCATACTAAATTGTCCCTAGGTATGAATGTGTGTGTGTGTGTGTGTGTGTGTGTGTGTGGTGGGGGGGCCTGTGATGGCCTGGCGGCATGTCCAGGGTGTCTCCCCGCCTACCTCCCAGTGACTGCTGGAATAGGCTCCAGCATCCCCCTGACCCTGAGAGCAGGATAAGCGGTTCAGATAATGGATGGATTATTATTATTATTTTAATTTAATTTTAATTTAATACTTTTTCATTGTAAATTGTAATTGCAAATATACTGAATGCTTCATGAGTGCATGACTCTTCTATTCTGTCCATCCATCCATCCATCCATTATCTGAACCACTTATCCTGCTCTCAGGGTCAAGGGGATGCTGGAGCCTATTCCAGTAGTCATTGGGCGACAGGCCGCCAGGCCATCACAGGGCCCAAACACACACACACACACACACACACACACACACACACACACACACACACACACACACACACACACACACACACACACACACACACACACACACACACACACACACACACACACACACACACACTCATACCTAGGGACAATTTAGTATGGCTGATTCACCTGACTTACATGGCTTTGGACAGTGGGAGGAAACCGGAGGACCTGGAGGAAACCCACACAGACACGGGGAGAACATGCAAACTCCACACAGAGGAAGACCTGGGATGACCCACCAAGGTTGGACTACCGCGGGGCTCGAACCCAGGACCTTCTTGCTGTGCGGTGACTGCGCTAACCACTGCGCCACCATGTCACCTCATGTATTCTGTGATAATTAAAATCAACAAACTCATACACAAAATGTGATATTTGAATTGTGAATCAGTTACTATAACTGATGTCCTCTGTGATCTTCTATGCACTGATAGCCAACTTATTTAGTTTAGATAATCTTTAGCTTTAGGAATGCTAATGATGACTACATGGGAGAAGAAAAGAGAGAAGAACACATGTCGGTAAAGAGGTTTGTGGTACTGCATAGCCAACCAGGAAGTTGCATGTGGCTGCAACAGTTCCTTCTGCTGTGGCAGTCATGGCGATGATCGTCACTTCTACTTTCCATCAAGGTTGCAGAATCCTCAGGTGACGCTTGCTCAGGTGTTGGTCTGTCTCCGAACAATGTAACATATCATGAATGGACTGTGTCATAACACGAGCAATTACTTTCCCATCAACACAGTTTTCACCAATTTCCACACTGTCAATCTGATCTGTGTGTGTGTGTGTGTGTGTGTGTGTGTGTGTGTGTGTGTGTGTGTGTGTGTGTACACGCACATAGGTTTACATGTGGTCAAACACCCATGTGCCAGTCAGTCTGACTTCCACAAAGACTCCATTACTCCTTTCACACTGGCCAAAAAACCCGCTAACATCCATCTTTGGTGGTGAAAGTTACGTTGACCAAAGGCGGATGCTAGCGGGTTTTTTGGCCAGTGTGAAAACGCCATAAGTCATCAGACAGCAGCTCCTTTGTTTTTCTCTGTCATTTATTCTTCTTTTGGGATGATAAAAAATTATGTCATAACTGCTCCAACCATCAGCGCTGTCTGATGCAAATGACATATTCCTTTGAAGTGCGGCATCGAGACACCCCTTCGTTTTAACCTGAACCCAGTCATTGGTTCCACTTCCATCAAAATACCTTCTCTTGTCTCCTGAGAAATGTTTTCAGGAGACCTAAGCAACATTATAAGAGCTTGAGATGAAGTGGATTTTCTGTGCTCTTTAATAACCCCCAAAGTGTAAATTAGGAGTGGAAGATTAATTAGAACCCAGAGTCTTGTCTCGGAAGCTCAATACTGATCAAGGATCTCCTGGCATATAAACTAGACTGTGGCAGTTTTGTTTCATGCCAGCGTCCTGTTTCCAATCCAGTTTATCACTTGAGATCTTCTGAACTGGTCCTCATCTAGAAAAAGAAGAAGAGAGCCACTTTATTTTGTCATTGTACTGTTACAATGAATTTGTTCTCGGCATCCTCCTATTGTATAGGAGCAGTGGGCAGCTGCAGCACCTGGGACCAACTCCAGTTCTTCTTTCCGTTGCCTTGGTCAGAGGCACAGACAGGAGTATTAACCCTAACATGCATGTCTTTTTGATGGTGGGAGGAAACCCGCGCAGACACGGGGAGAACATTCAAACTCCACACAGAAAGGACCTGGGATGGCCTGGGGTTCGAACCCAGGACCTTCTTGCTGTGAGGCAACAGTGCTAACCACTGGGCCACCATGCTGCCACCACTAGATGTTCCACTGTTCCGCTTTCCTCCACAAACTGGAGCTCGTTTCTGCCGATCTCTCTTTCTCTTTCTGACTTCTAAAATTCATCAGTTAGCCTGGAACCTGCTGCCAAAGTATTTGCTCTGAGGTTCTGGCAGCTCAGCGTAAATGAAGCTCAGTTGTTTATTTTTTATTCTATAATGACTTTGACCTGTTACCTTCCTCCCTTGTCTGCCATATCTGACCAACTGAATCTGTAGGGCTTGGTCAGTAGTTTATAAAAGTGTAAAGTGCAATTCGACTTGAATTCTGACCACTGCTGTTCAGCAGTGGACATGTGAATACCAACAACAAGTCAAACCAAGTAAGACAAAATTCAAATTGAAAGGAAGCCGATGTACAGCACATTTGCCGACATCTACCATCTTCATATGTCCTCGCAGAGTTAATTTGCTGCATTCGCTGTGACTGTTTCAGTGTGTACCATTTACCAATCCCGTGGTTATATTTAATTATATTATACTTATGGAAAATGGAAATATTAGGTGAAACATAAGATCTTGTAGAAAAATAAAGATTTTGAAAATGAAAAATTTTTGGAAATTTTGAAAAATTGAAAATTTAAAAAATTTTGAAAATAAGAAAATTTGGGATAAAGATAAGGAAGAGAATCTGAGCTGAACATAAATGAGATTTAGAAAAAAATGGAGCTACCCTCTGATTAATCTTGTACATGTAACAGAGATGAATGCATGTGTTTATGTGCATACCTGCATGTTACTGAAGAACTGATGGTCATTCTGGATATGCTTGTTGTTGGACTCAATCGATCTGAGTTAAGGGACATGAAAGGCAAGAGGAACAAGAGTGAGGGAGACAGAGGGGGGGAGAAGAAGGAAGGAAGGATGGAACAGGGGTAATTCCCAGTCACAATCCATAGTTCTTATCTGACCTGCAGCTCTGATCGATAGTTTCTCCTGTGAGCAACACACAGACTGTCTGCCTGCTTACTGCCTGGAGTCTCTCTCTCACACTCTCTCTCTCTCTCTCTCTCTCACACACACACACACACACGCTCCCTTACCATCCTTCCCTCCCCTTTGATTTACTCCTTCCCATTCTTCTATTTGATGGTGACAGTTTTGTCTGCTATGACAATTTGCAATGAGGACACACCAATGACCCACACATCTTCACAGCCATACTGAGTCACCCCACCTCTACCATTACATCTACAAGTATTCTGTCTTATCCTGTCTTTTCACACTGAGTCATACACACACACACACACACACACACACACACACACACACACACACACACACACACACACACACACACACTCTATCTATATGCCCTTAAGCCTTGTTGTTTATGTTGTGCCGACTTTAACTGCAGGTCAACAAGAACCTCAGGCTCAGTTTCTTCAGGCCAACTTGTGCAATGTCATTCGATAAATGCACTTTTTATGGCTTGCAAGGCCTCAGTGAACTTAGCTGGCTCAGCAAGAACACGACGTCATGCTTCTTAGGGGACATCTGCCACTGGCTGGAAATGGATGCTATGGAAGCAGTTTTACTGGTCTACCTTTGTGTCTCATTCCTCCTCAATGCCCACTGCATTGAATTGAACCAAACATTCCTCCTCAAGGGCACAAGTGTTGAGGAAGGGAAGACACACTTTACCCATCCAAATTTTGCAGAGATTTTAACCAGTGACCTTTCTGTTGAAATCCACCCCTCAGTATACTCATATTATTTATATATATATATGTATGTGTGTGTATGTATATATATATATGTGTATACGTATATAGTGTTTTTTTCCAAAACCATCAATGGTGTTATAAGTGCTCATTAGCAGCTGATGAGTGCACGACGCATGAAACAAGCTTGTACTGCTATGCATTAAACTTTTTTTCCTGTATCTGTGTTGATATATATATATATATATATATATATATATATATATATATATATATCACCCCCGCCCTTTCCTCCCAGATTGTGTCCAGCCAATTACCCCACTCTTCCGAGCCGTCCTGGTCACTGCTCCACCCCCTCTGCCAATCCGGGGAGGGCTGCAGACTACCACATGCCTCCTCCAATACATGTGGAGTTGCCAGCTACTTCTTTTCACCTGACAGTGAGGAGTTTCGCCAGGGGGATGTAGCATGTGGAAGGATCACGCTATTCTCCCCGAGTTCCCCCTCAAACCGGCATCCCGAACTACCAGAGGAGGCGCTAGTGCAGCAACTAGGACACATACCCACAGACACGGCCAATTGTGTCTGTAGGGACGCCCGACCAAACTGGAGGTAACATGGGGATTTGAACCGGCGGTCCCCGTGTTGTGGTAGGCAATGGACTAGACCGCTATGCTACCCGAACGCCCTTCATATTGTAATTTTTACATCTAACATGGCTTGCTTTGACACTACTACAGCTGTCGAAACATTTTATTTTCAGGCCCTTTACATCTAGCACAGAGTCTTACAATCGTGAAGGTGTCAGACTCAGAAAATGCATTTCTATACATCTGGAAACTCAAACTTGCTGTCATAATCTCACTTGTGTAACGTTTATGATGCCACCACCCTTGGGTGTTGCTGTGTTGCTTGTTTAGATTTGCTGCAGTCCTGTAGTATCTGGGAGAATAAAAAAAGATTGTGCTAAAGTTGGTGTTAAATGCTGGTTTACCTCCCCCGTCTGAGCTGGAGCTGCCGTGGTATTCTCTGGCAGTGGGCTGTTTCCCAAATTGACCTGAAGCCATACAGTGACATGTGTTGTTTTACCACTTACTCCATCTATCAAGATGTTTCCCCCCAGTAATAGTTTGTGCCTCTCTTCCAGCCTTGTTGCCGTTGTGCCAACCACCAGTTAGTTTCTCTCTCTTCATCCTGCCTCTAATTTATTTGTTTGTTTTTTTTCTGCAGAAGAGGAGGAGGGGGGTGATGGGGAGGGAGGAGGTGGTAGGCGTCGTAGCAGGTAACAGAAGGTAGGGATTAGATTTGGCTGTTGAGAAAGAGATGCAGAGGCAGAGAACAAATGGGATCTCTATCGAGAGAAAAGAAAGAGGAGGTGAGATGGAACAAATGAGCTCCACTTCTGCATCTATTCAAAAGATGGCCCATTGATTTCACCGTTCCTCTGGTGCCGGTATGGGAGCATTTGTTTCTATCAGTGTAACCTTATGCCTTTTTGTGTAATCTCTTGTACAGAAAGGGTTACTCTCCTTTGTGTTTGTGTGTGTGCATAAAAGTTTTTTTTCCCTCAATATGTGTGATAAAATGGTGGTGGAGGATCTAGTTTAGAGCCCTGGGCATTGGTTCTTAATCTGGCTAACGCACAATGGAGTCACGGTACTGATAACGCAGACTGCCAGACTCTCCTGGCCACCTGGTGAATTCTCCCTGCATTCCCCTGCTTATCTCCCGGCTTCTCCTGCTCACTGTTTCAGTCTCTTTATGAAAAGCATATGGCATTACCATTTCTTGCATGTCAATCTTTATGGTCCATTCTTGGTCTATTTCACTGATTTAAACAGATTATAATCCCTTTTCTCTGTTCTTTGTAGCTTTTATGTCTCCGGGGCATTTGAAACCTATCCATTGTTTGCCATTTGATTTGACAGTAACACCTCTTTTAATCTGCAAATGTGCTCATCTTGTGACAAGATGACTTCAGATTTTCCTCTGGCAGCAACATGGATTGTTGTGTTTCGACATATCCGGCTCCGTCACATCAGCTGAACTTGTTACCATTCCACTGCCTTTCAAATGGCTTCGATGTCTGTTTTACAGTATATCTGACATCTTGTAGCTCAGCTGATTATGGAGAATATGGAATATGGAGAATATGGAGCTGCCAGGGAATGGCAGCTCAGAATATGGAGCTGCCAGGGAAGAGGAAAAGAGGAAGACCAAAGAGGAGGTTTATGGATGTGATGAGGGAAGACATGCAGATGGCTGGTGTGACAGAGGAAGACGCAGGAGACAGGAAGATATCGAAACAGATGATCCGCTGTGGCGACCCCTAACGGTGGGCAGCCAAAAGTAGTAGTAATAGTTGTAGCTCAGCTGATACTACTGTAGTGACGAGACGGGGGGGGGGGGGGAGTGAGAATTTGAGTTTTAAAACAAGTCTTTATTTAACAAAAAAATTATCAAAAAACAGACTTGAAATCTTTTTAAACATATAAACACTATTTGTCAAATTACAAACACTCAACAGGCATCTTTTAACAATCCCAAAAATAATCATTCAACAACTCAAAACATAAAAAAACAGGTTAAGACCCCTTTTATCCGAGCACTGCAGCAAAAACCAGCTCATCCTTTATGGTTGAACACAGCACCCCTTTATAACACCACAAAGTTGTGAAGAGAGAGAGGGAATTTTTTTGCATTTTAAAACAAGTTTTTATTAAACAGACATGACATCTTTTTAACAATATGAAGAATATTTGTCAACTTACAAACAAGTGCTTAACATACATTTCTAACATTCCCAAAAATAATCATTCAACAACAGCTCAAAACTTTAAAAAAAACAAGCCCCAGAAAACATAAGTGTGGTGACCCACATCTATATAACTAGAGACATTCACCTAAGAGGACAGTGTACCTTTAAGGGAAGAGGCGAGGGGTCAGATAATGCACTTCCGCTTCCGGTACAGAGTTCAGTGTCGTTGTCGAACGTATGACATGCAAAGTTGGAGCTAGTAAACTACCTCGACTACGTCTACTCTCACGTCTCCTGTCTCGTTGTTTTCTAACTCCACATAAGACACCTTTTATCCGAGTTCTGCAGCAAAAAATCAGCTCATCCTCTATGGTTGAACATAGCACCCCTTTATAACACCAAATTGTTGTGAATTTGTCTAGATCCTTCAGGAAAAAAAAGAAACATAGAGAAAGAGCGATTGTTGGAAAGGATGTTTATCGTCTCTTCTCCAGGTACAGCATCGATGTATTATGGTAGAACTGGATACCGGATCTAAAAATGGCGCCTGTTCATTCCTATGAGAATTGCGCGCCTGGCGCTTCCGAGTTACTTCCGGGTGCATAGGGCCCACTGAATATGCGCAGTAGTGTTACTCCCGTCATGCCTCTAGGCTATGAGAACGACTCGTACACAGCAGAACGTTTTTCAACCGCTCTGGTACACAGCCGTGCCGTCATGCAGGGGAAAAAAATCTGGGCTTTGGAACATTTTTAAAAAGATTAAAACCCCATGGCTTAAAAATATACCATACAAAGAGTAATAATTGACCATGTTTATAGCCGCAGGTGTCCTGTCAACAGTTTTACAGGAGTCTCTTTTACAATGGTGGTCTAGGGAGAAAATGCTTTTTGGGCCGCAGCGGACTTTTCGCTGCAATACCGCGAGTGACCACTGGAAAAATTGGCTGCAAGGCTGAGCGGCGGCGCCGTATGCAGTTTTACGATAATGCGTCTGTGGTTCTACTATAGACGCTTTTATGGCTTACGTATTGATTACGTCAGGGCGTCAGCGGGAGGCAAAACAAAGCCATAAGTGGTAACGTTAAATACGAATCACGTCTTCAAGCAAGCGTTCATCATCTAGCTAACGTTAGCGAACATGTCTTCATGCGGTGTTTTTGGGTGTCAGAATCGAAGAAGTAATAAACTAAACTTGGAAGTTTTATCAAATACCAGCTGCCACTCCCAGTCAAAAAGATCGGCGACAACTGTGGTTAAACGCGATAAGACGAAAGGACTGGACTGGGGATCACCAAAAATGCTCGTGTTTGTAGCTCACACTTCATATCAGGTAAGTAAGGTAACGTTATACTATACTTTTGTCTGTTGTAGGTATGGCTATGTGTCTAAAGGTTTGTCATGCCCACCTAACATTAATCAGAAAGTGGGGACTAGGAGGAATAACGTTGGGTGATTTCTCTCCCAGTGTGGAGAGAAATCTCTCCCAAAGAGATGTAGGTTACTTACCCAGCCATGCATGTGCAGTTCGCCGTCAAGATGTAGCCGTTTGTTCTATTTACGATAACCCAAGGCTGATACATGGTTGTTTTCTGGCCTTGCCGCTGGCTGGGCAAAACTTAAGATCGCACAACACAAAACTCACTTGATAAGTTTTTGTACTTCAAGCCTGTACAGGACCATTCAGGACATAGTTATAGGCATCTAAAGATTTATACGCCCTCGGTTTCTCTCTAGTAGACACGCTTGGCTTCTCGATCAGGTAGGTGTAAATGTCTGGCCACTCCACGGTAGGTAATTCTGTCAAATCGTCCATCCATTGAGTGAGCGTGTATGGGTCGGCCAATCTGGTCCCGTTGGTTAATGTTAACTTTTTCAAGTAAGACTCGCGGTCCCGGGGAGAAAGCAACTGTCCATATTCAGAAATATGCGTTTCTTCGTCCATCCTAAATATTAGTGTTGTAGTACTCGAGATCGGTCTTGGTCTCGAGACCACTTTTTAAGGGTCTCGATCTCGTCTCGGAATCGAAGGCATTTTTACTCGGTCTTGTCTCGGTCTCGGACTGGGCGAACTCGGGATTTTTGATCAAGACCGGTCGAGACCGGGCTAGCACTGTGATAACAGAGAAAAGAAGAATGCAGCTGCTGCCTTCCCGGTGTCACGCACTCTTTGTGACACCCGGAGTGACACGCCCCCTGTACAGAGTGGATCAAGGCGACTGGAGACGCTGCGCCCCCGGGAAACTCGCCATGAAAAATGTCGGCAAACTCAACCATCACATTAAGTTTGGTTTCCAAAACCATAAGGACTTTATCTGTAAAAGGACATGCAAGCGAAAACACTCTGCAGTGTGCAAATTCTGCGGTGCACAACTCACAGAAACCGCCGGGACAACGTCAAGCTTTTATCAGCACATTGAGAGGAAGCATAAAGACAGGTAAATTAACCGTTAAATTAGCTACACTGGTAAAGTTAAAATCTGAAAATTTCAACACCCCATCCTAAGACATTGAGCCAAAATGAGCTCTTTTCTTCCCACGATCGTTTTTTTGCTAACTTTCAGAGCACCGAGTGTATATTACAGCCAAGTTAGCTTGCATAGCATTGTCAAAAGCAAGATAACAGAATAACAAACAATGAACCCGCCAGGTATTAGTCGAGCCCCCAGACGCCAGGTATTATTCGAGCCCCCAGGCACCAGGTATTAGTCGAGCCCCCAGGTGCCAGAAATTAGTCGAGCCCCCAGGCGTTACTTGGGAGGTTCTTATGCAATGCAAACGTTTTTCACTACACCAGTAAATGCAGTAAATGGGTTGAACTTTAGATGCGACCATCGGGAGATATTTCTAGTCTACAGCGTCCTCCATGTTGGTGCTTCGGCTGCAGAAATTAGATCGTTTGGCTCAACAATGAGACAGAAAGCTAACGCTGTGCTAGCTAGTTCAAAGTCAATAACACTGAATGAGTACGGTTAATCTAATTTGTTTGATAAAAAATATTGTAAAAAAAACATTAAAAAGCACATTTTAAGACAATAAAAACTCAGCAAGGGTAATGCTAAAAAATGTAAAAGCTTGTTTAAAAGCAGTAATTTAAAGTGACATTTGATTTCATTCATTTTAAAAAAGTGAATATATATTGACTATATAGTGATGCATGATGTCTCTCTGGCTTCTATAATTTGTTGCTTGTTTGCACTAAGCACATGCCTGTTAGAGATGTAACGTTTGAATCTTCTGAGAATTCTCTCTTGGTATTGGTGGGACTTAATCATTTTAATTCCTCCTCAATTTCAGGTTCCTGGAGTACAAGGCTGGACAACAGGCAGATGCTACACAGCCAACTATGGCATCCTTTGCCCAGAAAGTGCAGATCTACAGTCTCCATTCCCCAAGGCAGCAAGCCATCAGCGATGCCATTGTCAAAGATTTGATAATTGGGTGTTGCCTGCCACTGTCCCATGTGGAAAATGAACATTTTAAACACTTTCTTGAGATTGTAGATAACAAGTACACACCAATCTCTAGGAGAACAATTTGTGAGAAACACATACCAGTTTTGGTAAAGAAAGTTAAGGAGACTGTTCTTGAGAAGCTGGAGAAAAGCTCAACAGTGTCCTTAACTACTGATATCTGGTCTGATCGTAGACTGCTTTCCTTCCTCGGAGTAACTGCTCATGTGTGCAACAAGTCAAATGAATCCTATGCCCTTGAATCCTACTTGCTGGACTCTAGACGTTTCACAGGCAAACATAGTGGAGAGCGAATTTCTTCTGCCTTTGAGGAGATCACCGACGAATGTGGTATCCGTCAGAAAAGTTATATTGTCACAGACAATGCTGCCAATATGAAGTGTGCTTTTAAAGTTCAGATGCCACAACAGCAGTCAGATGACAGTGAGAGTGAGGAGGAGAATCTAGATGATGAGCACCTGTGGGAGGACATGAATTCTGTGGAGGACACAGAGCTACTCTGGTCATCAGGTGAGCGTCTTTCTTGTTTTGCTCACTCCCTGCAGTTAGTTGTGAATGACGGCATGAAGGAAGTTAAAGCCATCTCTCGCAGCATTGCCAAAACATCACGCTTCTTAACTCTGTTACACAGCAGCTCACAGTTCAAAGACAAATTTGAGGCTGCATTTGACTCTACGAAGACTATTCCTGCTGCAAACAACACTCGCTGGAACAGCACTTTCAAACAAGTGCAGGCCCTCACAGCTCTGGACCATAAAGCTCTGACTGAAATGTGCAGCAAGGACTATGAAGAAGTGGTATTCAGCACTCGTGAGTGGAACCAGCTTAAAGAGCTGACTTCAGTTCTCGTACAATTCTCAGAGGCAACAGACCTGACAGAGGGAGAGAAATCCGTTACCATTTGCATAGTTGTTCTGACTGTTCTGGACCTGCATACACACCTTGTGAAGATGGGAGAGACACGAGTACAGTGTTGGCCATTAGTAAAGGCCCTCCATCAGTCTCTGATTAAAAGATTCAGTGGAATCTTTGGCAAAACAAATATGACTAAAGACAGTGGAGGACAGGAACCTTCCAGCCATAATGTGTATTTTTTAGCTACAATGCTTGATCCACAGTTTGGATTAAGCTGGGTGGATCTGGATGTTACTAATGGGCTAAATGCAATGCCACTCATGAAGTTTAGAGATGAGCTGAAGAAAACACTGACAGGTATACACACATACATTTTACATCAAGAGAAGAATATTGTGAGAGCAGTTTTATTTGATACCTGCAGACACTGTATATCCTTTAATCTTACCTGTTTTTGTTTTTTTCCATTTGCTTGTGTTTTTCAGACACTTTGATCGCTGAGGTTGAAAACTTGGACTGTGAAGGTAGAGCAATGGACTACGGAGCCAGAAATGAAGAGTCACCTGGTGATTCACCTCCAGTCAAATGCTCACGCCTTCTTTCTCGTTACAAGGCTCACAAAAAGCGCAGCACAGGCCAAGATACAAGTATCAGGGCACAGATAAGTAAATACTTTGATGCCATACAGAATACTGAAACTGATGATGCACTTGTCTTCTGGGACAAAAACCATGACAGATTCTCACAACTCCACAACTTGGCACTGAAGGTGTTGTCAGTTCCAGCGTCCTCTGCACCAGTTGAGAGGGTATTTAGTAGAGGAGGCATCATCATGAGGCCCCACCGAGCCCATTTAGGTCACAAAATGCTTCAGGCTCTAATTTTTCTGAAGTGCAACCAAGCTTTTGTTTAACCTCCTCATCCCTAGAGCCATGCAGGATCCTCCCATCTCACCCTAACCCTGGCCCAGAAATGGGACCTTTGAGGTCTTTCACAACCACCCCTTTGTGAGTGTATTCTTAGTGTTGAGCTCAGACTTTTAAGGGTTTTACACATGTTGTTCATGCTTGGCATGCCACAATTTTCAGTTAAATTATTCCTAGTTAATTTATGCTTTAATTTTATGAAGCAAAGTTGTTATGGCTGCCTAGGAGAATTAATACTTATAAAAAGGACATTGTCTGGCCTTCTCTGTTGTTGTGAAAGTTCTTCATAGCCGTGCACCTAAGTTGTTTTTTCTTTTTCTATGTGAGTGTGCTCACTTTTTTGCTTCTTTGGAAATCTACATGTCTTTTATAAGACTCGTGCAAAAACTAAAAGAAAGTGTATCTTATTTCAGATGATGTATTTATCTGTTTACACTTAGGCACAATAATTCAACAAATCCAGATTAACATCTTCTTGCAAGATATAAACAAAAAAAAGACTTAATTGCTTGAAAATGAGTCAAAATAGCTGGCAAAGCACCAAAAGGCAAAATGTTCAAGAAAATTATGAAAAAATACCTTGCTGAAAAGAAATGTTGCTGTTGCATTTATGTAAAAGCAAACTTGATTAAAGAAAAAGATACTGGTCATTTGTTCTGTTTTGTTGTGATTTTTCTTTGATATATACAGTCTTGGTCTTGTCTCGGTCTCGACCTCCAAATGTCTTGGTCTTGTCTTGGTCTCGACCTCCAAATGTCTTGGTCTTGTCTCGGTCTCGATACTCTCTAGTCTCGATAATGTCTTGGTCTCGGTTGGTGCGGTCTTGACTACAACACTACTAAATATACACGCTGATAAAACTTGCTAGCCGGCAGCTAGCTAGTTAACGGCTTCCCTTAAACGTCTCTGGGGGGAATGTTTTGCCTCCAGCTAAGCTCCGCCCACATAAAACGTCACTATGTTTACTAACAGAAAAGGGGTCTATAAGACATCCATGAGGCACGGTAGCTAATGTCGGTACTTCCTGCGTAGCACAGCCTGGTCAGGAACGCAAAGAACGCAGATTATGCCCAGCAGTTGTAGCTGTGGCGCCCTCTAGTGGCTTGGCTGTCTATATTAACTTCCACCACTGCTGGCACCAGATACAGGATCTTGGCGCTCCCATTAAAATAGAGAAACTAGAGAGAGAAAGTTGACACAGAGTTTAATCCCTGCATACTCGTCCCTCTGTCTGAGCGCATCCCAGTTCATGAATGTTTTGGGACCCCATTGCTCTGACTCATTGGCCAGCAAGAGGAACTCTGCCAAAGGCAGCCAAATTGTGCCAGTCCTAAACAATTCGGGCTGCAGCGACAAGAAGAGAGATAAGAGGGGTTCTTTTTAATTCATTCAGGGCTACTTTGAGTCCAGAGAGAGTTGAGAGGGACAGAGACGGGGAGAAGGATCACCGACTCACATAGGGCTAAGGAAAAAGCAGAGATTAAGGGAAAGGATAGGGAGAGAAAGTTTAGTTCAGCTTTGAAAAACTGCCGGGAAACTGAAGAGATATAAGAAAGGAAGTGCTTAGAATACCCCCAAGGAGTCATAGAGGGAAGGAAGAGAACAGAAAGAGATATGCGCACTACAGTCCTCTGAGACAAACTGAGTAAGGTCATGGTGGGAAAAGTGGCCTTCACTGACCAGCAGAAGATTGATAGAGTTAGAGGAGAGAGTGGGAAAATAAACAAGTAGTCGACAGAAATGAGAGGGTACTCTATAAAATTGAAAGAGTGGAGCAGTGTGAAGGAAGGAGAGGAGCTGATATGAGAGTGTGAGGAAAACACTGCAAAGGGAAAGAAATTTTTGAAAAATGGATGGGGGATGAAGAGGGGATGAGGAAGAGAGAGATAGAAGGTTCTTGAGGCTTGTGTCGAGAAACGAGGTAGCCGAATCTCCCACCAATTCTATTTCTACCCATGAAGGATGATATTCGGAGGTGAAGATAGATAATGTATTTTGCTGCTAGGATCCTGCTCCAGCTTTTGGTTTACCTAGACCGAAAGAAATGAAGAACACTCTGAAATGTCATCTGTCTGGAACTGTCAGGAGGGTCATCAGAATCGTCTTTATTAGCCAAGTATGCTTACACATAGAAGGAATTTGACTCCAGTTCAGTGGCTGTCAATTTACTTACTCAGAATAACAACACAACAGAAAAACAACACGACAGAGTTATCACGTACACACACACACACAGTCACATACATGACATGTTTTCCCTTGTACTTCCAGGAGAAATGTCAGTTCTGTCTGTCAACCTCTCCTCAGCACCAGATAAACTGACCACTGCACCCTGTCATCAGATCTCTGCAGCTGCAGAAACACTACAGCAGCCCGGCATTAATTTTCACATCCTTAAACTGCAGTGATTATGTAGCTGTCATGTTGGCATGAAACATGACGTTTGCAGGTCATGTTTTTCCTCATCGCCCTCTGTACATATGCAGATTTGGTTATAATTATCAAATTGTCATTTCCAAAACAAGTTCTGCTCTTGCTCTTAACTGAAAACTGTAAATTGAAATATTTAATTGCACTGAAACAAACCGGTGGCATGGCAACTGCCTCCTTCTGGGGATGTAAATGTATTTTCATGTTAATTAGACAACTTATGTATATAATTATGTCAAAGACAGATAAGGCTTTCTGGTTTGAGGCACTGGATGCCACTCCTTAAGAATTTGTACCAGCAATCTACCAGTTATTGATTAGACTCCTTACTAAGGCATCTACATTCAATTTAATTTTTTAGGACCCATGGGGTTTTGTGTGTGTGTGTGTGTGTATGTGTGTGTGTGTGTGTGTGTGTGTGCGCGTGGTGTGTGTGCACTCGTGAATAATTGCTTGCTTACATTTACTTGCTTTCATGATTTTCTATCTTTCCTGATATGCATATTCCCTTGCTTCTGACTGAATAGTTTGAAATGAACGCTTTTCTGACCGCGTGTATTTCAAAGCTGACATATAGATGAAGTTATTGGAAAATTTGTCATGTGTCAAAAGCTAGGCCAGTCCGGAAACAAGGCATTGCTATTGTAATTGCCTCCTCAGAGAAAGTTTTAAGGTTTTCTGCTTGGAATGCAAAGAACAATGGTTTATGATTCTCAGTATGAGTCAGAACAATTCTGATTCTTCCAGAAGCTTCCAGACTTCTTATGACCTTCACAAAAGAAGCAAAATGCGAGGGTCAGTGAATAACATGCACAAGACGAGCAGAGAGAGACATATGGAAAGAAAGACCCCCCCCTTTTTTTTCTCCCCAGTTGTATCCGGCCAATTACCCCACACTTCCAAGCTGTCCCGGTCGCTGCTACACCCCCTCTGCCGATCTGGGTAGGGCTGCAGACTACCACATGCCTCCTCCGATACATGTGGAGTCCCCAGCTGCTTCTTTTCACCTGACAGTGAGGAGTTTCACCAGGGGGACATAGCACATGGGAAGATCACACTATTCCCCTTAGTCCCCCCCCCCCCAAACAGGCGCCACGACAAACCAGAGGAGGTGCTTAGTGCAGCGACCAGGACACATACCCACATCCAGCTTCCCGCCTACAGATATGGCCAATGGATGCCCGACCAAGCTGTAGGTAACACGAGGATTCGAGAATTATCATTTTATTATCAGGTAGACCTTTTTAATGGGTGGTAAACCAGACTGAATGAATGATTTGCCAACCACGGAAAGAGACAGCCATGGCTTGACAATATCACCCAGTGTCATAAAGGAGTTGAGGGAGCATGTTTATTTAGGTCCCTGATGCATTCACAGCGTTGTCATGATAGGCGTTATCAGCCCGCTGTTACCTGCTGCACATATAGACGATGTGCACGCTAAGGCTCCAGTAAGTCTCCATATCACACCACTATTGGATGGCGTTTAACTGACGTTCCATTTTCTCTCTGTCATGATCACCACTGTGTTATCAGGTGGCCTCTCACCGCAGGACATCGCTTAATGTTTTGTCCTGTTTATGTCTTGCCCACCATAACCCAGCTGAGGCCGAGCCATGGAAAACCACTAATGTGTTTCAATCCATCATGATTGTCACGATATGCCCATTTCCTCCCACATCCTTCTCTTTCTCTCTCCCTTACTCGCACCCTCTACGGTATGACCACTGCTTTGTCTTCACCTCCTGTCAGCGCTATCTGCTCATCATTTTATGCGGCAGATCAAAACAAGAGATTCTGCCTCTCTCTGGGAGACCACATACGCACACGCATATGAATGACAGTTTTGAGTCTGGTGTGTATGTGTGTGTTGAACAGATAGATCCACACACAAAATAGCTCCCGTTCAACATTTTGTTTCTCTTTTATATATTGTCTTATATTTTCCCTATGTCAAAATAATAGTTCAGTAGACAGAAGCGCCTCTGATAATTAGTATGTATGACAGCTATTTAGCCCAAGTCATTTTGTACTACTGGGGGTACGTGAGTTGTATATGCTGTGATTTTCTTTGTTGCTTTATGTACCTTTTGTAAATATGTAGACTATATATATATATACACTACCGTTCAAAAGTTTGGGATCACCCAAACAATTTCGTGTTTTCCATGAAAAGTCACACTTATTCACCACCATATGTTGTGAAATGAATAGAAAATAGAGTCAAGACATTGACAAGGTTAGAAATAATGATTTGTATTTGAAATAAGATTTTTTTTACATCAAACTTTGCTTTCGTCAAAAAATCCTCCATTTGCAGCAATTACAGCATTGCAGACCTTTGGCATTCTAGCTGTTAATTTGTTGAGGTAATCTGGAGAAATTGCACCCCACGCTTCCAGAAGCAGCTCCCACAAGTTGGATTGGTTGGATGGGCACTTCTTTGAGCAGATTGAGTTTCTGGAGCATCACATTTGTGGGGTCAATTAAACGCTCAAAATGGCCAGAAAAAGAGAACTTTCATCTGAAACTCGACAGTCTATTCTTGTTCTTAGAAATGAAGGCTATTCCATGCGAGAAATTGCTAAGAAATTGAAGATTTCCTACACCGGTGTGTACTACTCCCTTCAGAGGACAGCACAAACAGGCTCTAACAGGTACTATTTAATGAAGATGCCAGTTGGGGACCTGTGAGGCGTCTGTTTCTCAAACTAGAGACTCTAATGTACTTATCTTCTTGCTCAGTTGTGCAACGCGGCCTCCCACTTCTTTTTCTACTCTGTGATATGTGGGCCGGGTGAAAGTGTCGGGTGTGGGACATGTCCCAGCCCCAGCAGTTTTGCTATCTGGGATGTTGGAAAAATATGTACTTATTTCTACTATGATCTATTCAAACCATATCTGCCTTTTGCACTGCCAAAATTCTGTCTGGAATTTGTTAGAGGAGGAAAAAAGAGAGAGATCTCCGTTTGTGTCAAAAACCTGTAAATACCGAAATTAGGTATTTTGCCAACAACAAGCTAGTGTATCCCCCCCCCCCCCCTTCTCCGGTTTTCGGACATAGGCAACAAGCCAGCTGAGGAGTTAGCACTCAACTGGGGTATTAAACAGGCTTTTCAAAGGTTTTGAATCACTTTAACCATGAGAGATCTTTGATCGTACAGTCATAACTGCGAACAAATTATTAGGCTGACAGGCCCAGTAGTATGCGAGATTAGCAGCGGACAGATTCATTTCACACACACGGACAGAGAAAATAGTGTTTTTCCTGCCATTAAATGGCTTTTGTGCAGCGCTCAGTCATGTTTAGGAGAGATGCCAGTGGAGTTTTTAACTAGATTGCTTAACACAATCTTGGAAAGCGAGAGGATGCCTGACGGGTGGATAAGCATACTGATACTGATTTTCAAGAATAAGGGCGATGTGCAGAACTGTAGTAACTACAGAGGTATAAAGTTGATCAGCCACAGCATGAAGATTTGGGAAAGAGAAATAGAAGCTAGGTTAAGAGGAGAGGTGATGGTTAGCGAGCTGCAGTATGGTTTCCTGCCATGGAGGAGCGCCACAGATGCAACGTTTGCTTTAAGAATGTTGATTGAGAAGTATAGAGAAGGCCATAAGGAATTACATTGTGTATTTGTATATTTAGAGAAAGCATATGACAGGGTTCTGAGTGAGGAGGTGTGGTATTCCATGAGGAAGTCTGGAGTTGCAGAGAAGTATGTAGGAGTGGTGCATGATATGTATGAGGGAAGTGTGACAATGGTGAGGTGTGTGGTTGGAATGGCAGATGGGTTCAAGGTGGAGGTAGGATTACATCAAGGGTCGGCTCTGAGCCCTTTCTTGTTTGCAATGGTGATGGACAAGTTGGCAGACGAAATCAGGCAGGAGTCTCTGTGGGCTATGATATTTGCGGATTACATTGTGATTTGTAGCGAGTAGGGTGCAGGTTGAGGAAAGCCTGGAGACATGGAGGTATGGCACTGGAGAGAAGAGGAATGAAAGTCAGTAGCAGCAAGATGGAATACGTATGCATGAATGAGAAGGAGGACAGCGGAATGGTAAAGATGCAAGGAGTAGAGGTGATGAAAGGTGAAGAAGAGAGTACAGGCAGAGTGGAGCAGGTGGAGAAGAGTGTCAGGAGTGCTTTGCGGCAGAAGGGTACCAGCAAGAGTTAAAGGGAAGGTTTACAAGATGGTTGTGAGACCAGTTATGTTATATGGTTTGGAGACAGTGGCACTGACGAAAAGACAGGAGGTGGAGCTGGAAGTGGCAGAGTTGAAGATGCTAAAATTTTCATTGGGAGTGACGAAGAAGGACAGGATTAGGAATGAGTATATTAGAGGGACCGCTCAGGTTGGACGGGTTGGAGACAAAGCAAGAGAGGCAAGATTGAGATGGCTTGGACATGTGTGGAGGAGAGATGCTGGGGAAATTGGGAGAAGGACACTGAATATGGAGCTGCCAGGGAAGAGGAAAAGAGGAAGGCCAAAGAGGGGGTTTATAGATGTGATGAGAGAGGACATGCAGGTGGCTGGTATGACAGAGGAGGATGCAGGGGACAGGAAGAAATGGAAACGGATGCTCTGCTGTGGCGATCCCTAATGGGAGCAGCCAAAAGTAGTGGTAGTAGTAGCAGAAATGACTTTTGTGCAGCGCCCAGTCGATTGAATGGGGAATATGAAATAAATAAATAAAATAAAATAAAATGTTTACTATGTAGCATTCAAGCTAATAAATCCACCTAATAAAAACGTTTTGCCTGTCAGTCTGTGGATGCACAGCCTCCTAGGTGAACCCTCGTACGAATGCGACCAAGTCTAATATGAACTTGCCCTTTCCAAAAAGAAAAGATTTGCTATATGCGATCATTTTGGTCAAAGTCTAACCCTGTCTTTATTTTCATAATGTAATAAAGCTGGGTAAACCGTTAACACGCATGCATGTTAGACTCCCATCTATGGTTGACTCAGATTGGGCAGTGACAAAAATATGCAACACTTCCTGTTTTGGCTGCAACCTAGAGGAAGTTGTTCCTTTATAACTTTCACATTTTTTGGATTGTCAAAATTCTCTTAATAACATTTGATCATGTCACTGCCTGAGTCAACCGTACATGAGAGTTGCACATCTGCGATCGTAAATGGCTTACCCAGCTTCATTATACTACTAGAAGAACCCCGCTACAATGTAGCGGTTTGGTTATCCACCTGTCTAAATCTCCCTCCTCTTCATCCTGCCAGCTAACGGCCTTCCCCCTGCCCCTAAAACCCCCCCCCCCACTCCAGCTCCCTCCCCCCAAATGCTCAGAATCATCTGAAATGCCGAGAAAAGTGGTTTTAGCCATTTTTAGAAGATGCATATTTTGCATAATTATGAATAATTATATTTTAATGTTCTGCTATTTTTCTGGTCCTCTCTGGAACAATACCTACCACCTCCAAAAAAAATTAGGATCATAAGTGCATTTTTGCAAAAGTGCATATATTTTGCATAATGCCAAAACATTTCTAAGTCCCAGAAAATCTACTCATATATTTTCGGAATGTGTGTGTGTGTGGTGTTAGTGTGTGTGTGTGTGTGTTAGTTAGTGTAGATAGCGGGACCGAAAACTAAAGCATTTATGATCCTAATTCTTTTTGGAGGTGGTAGGTATTGTTCCAGAGAGGACCAGAAAAATAGCAGAACATCAAAATTATGCATAATTATGCATGAATATGCAAAATATGCATTTTTCTAAAAATGGCTAAAAAACACTTTTCTCGGCATTTCAGATGATTCTGGACGTCTTTGATTTTTTTCACCTATATAAAAAAATTTTCTGGGACTTTGAAATGTTTTGGCATTATGCAAAATATATGCATTTTTGCAAAAATGCATTTATGATCCTAATTTTTTTTTGGAGGTGGTAGGTATTGTTCCAGAGAGGACCAGACAAATAGCAGAACATTAAAATATAATTATAATAATTATTCATAATTATGCAAAATGTGCATTTTCTAAAAATGGTACCACTTTTCTCGGCATTTCAGATGATTCTGAGCATTTGGGGGAGGGAGTTGGAGTGGGGGGGGGGTTAGGGGCAGGGGGAAGGCGGTTAGCTGGCAGGATGAAGAGGAAGGAGATTTAGACGGGTGGATAACCAAACCGCTACATTGTAGCGGGGATCTTCTAGTTTTTTTTATATAGGTGAAAAAAATCAATGACGCTCAGAATCATCTGAAATGCCGAGAAAAGTGGTTTTTAGCCATTTTTAGAAAAATGCATAATTTGCATATTTATGCATAATTTTAATTGTCTGGGATTTTTCCCTTACTCTCTGAGACAATACCTACCACCTCCAAAAAGAATTAGGATCATAAGTGCTTTAGTTTTCGGTCCCGCTATCTACACTAACTAACACACACACACACTAACACCACACACACACACATTCCGAAAATATATGAGTAGATGAAAACAAAGACAGGTTATTATTTTTGGTTCATCCAGTCTTCCTCCAGTTCTCCTGTGCTGAGATAAGCATTGAATGATTTGCTGACTTCAAAATATGACCGAGTTCTCGTTTACTTTCTAGACTCGAACACCGTCGCTACCCAATCTAAGTCAACTGTGTGCATGGACAACCCATCTATGGTTGACTCAGATCAGGCAGCGACAGAGAGCAGTGTTGGTCGAGCGAGCTAGAGAGTGAATGAAGAGAGGGAGCGGCAAGAATAAACGTTTTTCAAAATGTTGAATCACCGCAACCACGAGGGATTCCTGATCATACATTAATAACTGTATAACTGTACACAAAACAATTTAGGCTGATAGGGCTAGTAGTATGTGAAATTAACTTTACACACACACACACACACACACACACACACACACACACACACACACACACACACACACACACACACCAAACCAAATGCATAATCCCCTCCAGGCTATCGTCTGGTTGAGAGGATG
This sequence comes from Lampris incognitus, assembly GCF_029633865.1. Taxonomy (NCBI): domain Eukaryota; kingdom Metazoa; phylum Chordata; class Actinopteri; order Lampriformes; family Lampridae; genus Lampris; species Lampris incognitus. Next base: position 27,285,253 of record NC_079211.1, on the reverse strand, counting down.
ACAGTGAGTAAGCAGCCATGTCATGCTGTGAACACACCATCAACATAAAGAGTAATGTTAATTAACCATGAATCTGGGCTAATAATATTAACTTAAGTCGACTAAATTCAAGAAATTCAATAAAATTAACATGAAATGGTTTTACATACTCAGAATTGAAAAGAGCAATTTATAAATAATAATGCTTCATGACACATCATGGATATACATATTGATTAAATTAAAATCTCTAATTGACACCTTTTAGTTCATCATTAGTTCATCATTAGAATGGTATCAAAAGACCCCAGTAGCTGTCAGTTATAAGTGTGGTAGCAACGTTACATTGCTTTTACTGTTTGTAGAATACACCGACAATATGCAAAGTTAGTTGGTTTAAGGTACCGTATACTCTAGGAAATTAGCTCTAATTGTTTGTTTGAGATAATCCTAGCTAAAGATGTGACTAATTGATGATTGTATATTTGATTTAATTGATACAATATACTCATGATGAGTTTGTCTTGCATGTGTGTGGATTGGAAAAGAAAATTAAAAACAGGAGCAGTGTTGCTGCCTCCAGAAGCCGAAGAAGGGTGAGAGGGAACAGGGAGTAAAGGAGAACTGAATGGAGTTAAAGTGGTAGTAAACCTTGACACTGGGCCACCGTAGCATGGTTGCCTCACAACAAGAAGGTCCTGTGTTCGAGCCACAGGCCGTCCCAGGTTCTTTCTGTGTGGAGTTTGCATGTTCTCCTTGTGTCTGTGTTGGTTTCCTCCAGGTGCTGCGGTTTTCTCCCACCACCAAAAAGACATGCATGTTAGGGTCAATACTCCTGTCTGTGCCCCTGACCAAGGCAATACAAAGACGAACTGGAGTTGGTCCCGGGGTGCTGCAGCTGCCCACTGCTCCTATACGGTAGAATGGGTTAAATGCAGAGAACACGTTCATTGTAAAAATACAATTTGTTGTAAGAACACAGTGCCGAATAAAGTGGCTTTCGTTCATTTTCATACATTTTTTTAAGCCGATTGTTGTCTATTTCCCCAGGGTGCTAAAGCTGATAGATTAAGTTAGCATAAATGAGACCGCATCATACAGCTGCCTTGAGGGAGACAGTCCATGTCGTCTCTTTCCCGAGGTATAATGAACTTCACAATCAACTTCCCAGTTTTGCCCTCATTATATGAGGACATCAAAGACAATGACACCACTTTTTGCGTTGCCAATACAAATAGGGTCTTTCACTCTAGACCAACAAAATATGACTTGAGTAGAAAGGCCACATAGACGTTAGGCAAGTAAACTCGCTGGGTAGGCGTGGCGTATTCAGCATCGTCATCTTCACCCACACCACGATCACTGTCCTCATGTTCTCCTTCACTTTGTTTCACATTTTTTCAATGTGAGCGGGCGGGGACAGGCTAAAAACAAGTGTTTACTTACTCTTTAAACTGGATGTGGAAAAGCTAGGTTCCCCTCCTGGAACCAGTTTATGATGGAAGGTGGAAATAATTGTGGAAGAGAGGGATGCACTAAAGAGAGGAGAGATGGAGACTGATTGGGGGTCAGAGAGAGAGTGATGGAGATTGGGAGTGTTGTTGAGGATTCGTGGGATAAATTAAAGAAAGAGTAGAGAGGATGAGACTGCTGAATGATACAAATCAGACTTAAGGGGCCGGTGTCCTGCACACAGAATCAGTCTAGTTCTGGACTAAATTGACTTTTGTGTGGAGAATCAAATTCAAAATTATCCAAAGAAGTTGAATCAAGTGCAACTGGACTTGGTATATATCCGTGAAGATGTTTCGCCTCTCATCCAAGAGGCGAAACATCTTCATGGATATATACCAAGTCCAGTTGCACTTGATTCAACTTCTTTGGATAACCATGACCTGGATGAATGAGAACATTCACAGAAAAATTCAAAATTCGTTTTAATCCAGGATTTGGCTTAGTTTGTGTCTGGGAAATCATCCCAAAGTGTTTACAATGAAGGTTGGTCTGCAAACTTTAAAGAGAGGAACAATTAGCAAAAAACTAGTTTTTTCTTCTCTTTTTTGTCTTTTTGGTCTATGTTCCAAATCTGCCCTGTCAGAATTAGAAAAACACCTTTTAAATTCAGAGACAGCAAAAAGACCCTCATAAGTCAGTCTAGTTGTGTGACAGCTATCAATCCCTCACTCCTTCCCAAGGACACATGCCCACCATGAACGCTTACCACACACGGAGGGTCATTCTTTATCTTTAGATAACACTTTTCAAAGGGTCAACAAGGCAAAAGAAATCAATAACGCAATATTCCTATATACACAAACAGGAATGCTATTCCTTTTGACAATTTGCATACAGGTATTTTATCCCTGCCAGCAAGACAGTAATCAGTTGCTCTGTATAAACGTTTTTCAGCCAATATCAAAAAAAGAAAACTCAGCTTGACTTATTGGATTTCACTGGGTCACATGATTGTTTGTGTGTCTGAGTTTGTGTGAGTGTTATTGAGAGTGACTAGTACTCTTTAAGCAGGATATGTGACTGTTTTCTTGCAGCCTTCACAGTGGTAATTGGTTGGAGGTGTTTGTGAATGCACAAGGACCTCGGTTGCAAATGGCTTTTAATTCTATCCTATTATTTTAATGTCCTTCCTCCCTCTCTTTTTTCATGCCAAACTAGTGTGACAACAGTGCTGGTCAGTGTTGGTGTATGCAGAAATATGACAATAAAATGCCAGCTATAGAAAACAGGGCAATCTCGAGATGTCGGGACCATGCATAAACAATCCAGGGTTTCCGAGAATCCCTTCTGAGAACCTTAACGTGGTGGAGTGGTTTGGGTGGCCTGGTGATCCTGGGAGCCGTGTTGTCGGGGGCAGTAGCTCCTGGCAGGGTCTCCCATGGCAAATTGGTCTCAGAGGAGGGACCAGACTAAGATCGATTCCCAAGAAACCCAATAGAAGTACACCAGCAGAGCTAAAGTACCTCGCCCGGAAAAGGGAAATCGGGGCCCCCTCCTGGAGCCAGACCTTGGAAGGGAGATCGCCGGTGAGCGTCTGGTGGCTGGGCCTTGGCTCATGGGGCTCAGTTGGGCCAAACCCAAAAAAGCAACATGGACCCACCACCCAGTGGACCCACCATACGCAGGGATGAGCATTGGGGTAGGGTGCAATACAGGCTGGGCAGCAGGCAAAGGCGGGGACCAGGGCGTGCTGACTTCCGGTACCGCAGATTGATCCTCGGGACATGGAACGTCACTTCCCTGGCAGGGAAAGAGCCTGAGCTGGTGTGGGAGGTGGAGCGGTACCAGAGCAGCACGGTGGCGTAGTGGTTAGCACTGTCACCTCACAGCAAGAAGGTCCTGGGTTCGAACCCTAGGGTTGTCCAACCTTGGTGGTCATCCCAGGTCATCATCTATGTGGAGTTTGCATGTTCTCCCCGTGTCTGCGATGGGTTTTCTCCAGGTGCTCCAGTTTCCCCCACCATCAAAAAAGACATGCATGTTAGGGTTAATACTTCTGTCTGTGCCCTTGACCAAGGCATGGCAAGACGAACTGGAGTTGGTCCCCGGTGCCCACCGCTGAACTTGCAGACAAAGAATTTCCCACGGGGATTAATAAAGTATCTCAACTAGATATAGTTGGACTCACCTCCACACAGCATGGGTTTTTTTGACATTACATTATATTACAAGAAAGGGTTGAGTTACATTATATAACTATTATTGTACAAACTTGCTGCAATATTTTGTCATAAACACTAAGAGTCATTTTCTGCACATTTGATAAATAACACCACAATGCTTACATTTTTTTCTTCCCAGAGTGCAGTCTGAGAGAAGTTTAGTATTGTCTTTGTAACACCTCCCATTTATCTTAGTGTCCAGCTGTCTTTCAGAGTTAGCTCTTTGATCAAGGTGAAGGGCTCTTCCCCCCGCTTGTTTTATCTGTACTGATGGTGAGACAACAGCCTGTTCTCTTACACATGCCGCTGAGACGTGGGCAGTGTTGCAATCACAATTTAGCTCTCTGGCAAAGACAAACACTAGGCTAAGGAAATGCGGATGGACATGCAGTGTGTACTGATTAACTGCAGCACAACAATTACTGTGCAGGTGTTTTTATTTGTTTGATTGTCTTTGTGGCTGGCTGGCTTTCTCTTGGCTTCTAGGACTTGATGTCACTCATGAGGTTTTACCATATAATTGTCTCTTATCACTGAGAATATCTACATAATAATGCTCATATGCAACTTATTTGCAGTCTCAAAATACATTGACTGCAATTGTTCTGCAGGTTCCAAAATACCTTTACTATTGTAACGTACAAAAAGGCTCACTGGCCGATCGCCAGACCAGGGGTTGGCCCACTTTAGTCGAGTGATTAGCAATATCACCTTGTGGTGCAGTATACCCAAATCGAATCCTGCAGCAGGCAGAAATATGCTCGGTTACATTGGTGGCGGCAGTGGGATCCGGAAGCGTGCGGATCCCCATAAATCTCTTCAGAGCATGGGAATAACGAAGCGCGAGGGCCTGTTTCCGGCAGAGGGTGACAACTGTAACCTACAAAAAGACTCACTGGCCGATCGCCAGGGGGTCGGCCACCTTTAGTCGAGCGGTTAGCGACGTCGCCTTGTGGTGCAAGTACATCCCAGAGCGAATCCCGCAGCAGGCGGAAATATGCTCAGTTACACTAGCAACATTTTGTCACGTGTGTCAACAACGTATCAAACCTTCAGTGCTACTACTTTAATCATGGTTAAGTTTAGGTTTAAGGTTAGAGACTGTTAAGTTTAGGTAAAGGTTTGATGTGGTTAGGGTAAGAGTGAGGATCTGAGAGATGAAATGTAAATTACAATCATCCATGCACGGCATGTGTGTTTCTTTTTTTTTTTTTAATACTTTATTAATCCCCATGGAGCAATTCTTTCTCTGCATTTGACTCATCCTAGCTATGTAGCCACCGTGGAGCACCCGGGGGCCAACTCGAGTTCGTCTTGCTATGCCCCGGTCAGGGGCACAGACAGGAGTATTAACCCTAACATGCATGTCTTATTGGTGGTGGGGGAAACCGGAGCACCCGGAGAAAACCCACCTCAGACATGGGGAGTACATGCAAACTCCACACAAAGGACGACCTGGGATGACCCCCAAGGTTGGACAACCCCCAAGGTTGGACAACCCCGCGGTTCGAACCCAGGGCCTTCATGCTGTGAGGCGACAATGCTAACCACTGGGTCACTGTGCCGCTGGGGGTATATTTCCGTTTCCTCCAGTAATTCTTGCCTACAGTTGGTCAAAAACAGCATGTGTTTGTTACATTTTTGTGTCAAGTGGGCTGTTTTTTTTTCGTTGTTTTTTTTCTTCTTTTTTTTTTCTTTTGCCTTTCCACGAACACAAGTATCTGTGACCAGACCAGACCAGATTCATTGTTTTCGCAGCACTGGCTGTCAGAATTGGGATTACAAGTAGTATGGATTTATACATGTTTTTATATGTAAAATATTGATTGTGCCTCTAATATCAGTCACATGGTAAGTACTGCACATTTAACACATTTTTGACAGAATTTTCTCATTCCATGTATTTATCTATCCATCATCCAAGCTGCTTATCCTAATTAGGGTCACAGGATGCTGGAGCCTATCCCAGCAGTCATTGGGCGGCAGGCAGGAAGACACCCAGGACAGGCCGCCAGTCCATCATGGGGCTGACACATTCATACCTAGGGACAATTTAGTACGGCCGACTCACCTGACGTCCATGTCTTTAGATTGTGGGAAGGACCCGAAGCACCCGGAGGAAACCCATGCAGACATAGGGAGAACATGCAAACTCCACACAGAGGACGACCTGGGATGACCCCCAAGGTTGGATAACCCCAGGGTTTGAACCCAGGACCTTCTTGCTGTGAGGCAACAGTGCTAACCACTGGACCACTTCCAGAATTAAGTGCATCGTTTCTATTTCAACAGTTATTAAATAACTGGCTATATATTTAATAACATAGTTAATAACATAGTTATTAGACACACAACTGATGTATGGCCAAAATCATCATAACATTCTCATCAAACTTTCCCCCAAGGCAAACCATGGGAATATGACACTTTGAGAAACAGTGACTGATAGTGGGAGAGACGGGAAATAGAGAGCAAAATGTAAACAAAGTAATTTCCAGCATGCCCTCCATTGAATGAAAAAAATAAATAAAATGGCATAAACAGCCAGTGCTCTGCAACATCAACTGTGTTCCTCATATTTATACAGTATTTATACAGTTTTCCACATATTTAGGGAGATACAAATAAGTTGTGAATGAACATTTTGTGAGATGAGACTGTGTTTGAGAATATATAGTGATGTGTGATCACTGAGTGTAATGGACTGCCTGCTGCCTATCTCGCTGTGTCCCTGTCCTTGCCTCTAACCTGTCTAACTCTCTCTGACCTTCTGTCTGCCATCTTTTAATCTATGATTGGTCTGACAGGGACTAGGAGACTGCTTATCAGCTTATTTTAGCAGGGGCAGTGAATTTACTCTCCTTGACAAAGAGGATGAAGAGCACTCACAGAGTGGGTGTGGCAGGCAGAAACGGAGGCGTGTAGCCATCAAGGTTGACAGAAACCAGGAGGAGGAGACATGATGATGTGGGCAGTGTTTGATAGATTCACCGATTCTGCTCTGACATCAGCCAACCAGGGACTTCCATCGACTCATCACAAATCTGAAGTCGTTCCACCATCTACCCTGCTACATCCCATTGCCACCTCTCTCTGGTCCACATTTTTGCTCTTGTTTTTTTGTCCCTTCCTGACTCTTTTGCAAAACTCTCTGGGCAAGGACCTCCCTCCCCTGTCCTCCAGATCAACACTTCCAACTCTCCCCAGTCAGAAAACAAGGACCTCGAAATTCCAACAAACACGTTTGGGTCTGTTTTCCCACTTCTGTTCAACATCACTCTTTCTCTCTTCTGTCACAATGCCCATCGTTTTTTACCCCCTCTAGATAGATTCCCTTCTTTCTTTTCGCTTTTTCCTCTATCTCTGATCTTGTTTCTCCTAGCAGCGAGACAGGCGGTAGTAGATGACGTATTAGATGCAAATGTGTTGCCTTTGGGAAGACCGGATACTGGGGTTTATTTCCTGCACTACCATTAAAAATAAATTCCCAGGTTCTGGGCTTTGTTTCTTGATTTGGTCCATTGTTCTGGGAATGGTGGTATATGGGCTTTGAAAATGTTACTCAGTTTTTCTTTGGAAGAAAATAGCCTAAAGTTTCTACTTATTTTCTACTTATTCCACATAAAAAGCTCTTCTGTTGCTGCATAAGAAAGAATGAAGAAAGCCACTTTATTTTGTCATTGTACCTTACAACCAATTGTATTCTTACAATGCAATTTGTTCTCTGCATTTAACCCATCCTATTGTATAGGAGCAGTGGTCAGCGGCAGCACCTGAGGACCAACTCCAGTTCTTCTTTCCATTACCTTGCTCAAGGACACAGACAGGAGTATTAACCCTAACATGCATGTCTTTTTGATGGTGGGAGGAAACCGGAGCACCCGGAGGAAACCCACGCAGACACAAGGACAACATGCAAACTCCAAACAGAAAAGACTTGGGACGGCCTGGGGTTCGAACCCAAGACGTTTTTGATGTGAAGCAACAGTGCTAACCCCTGGGCCACCGTGCCACCCGACATGGGTGGAATGTTTTCAAAGAACAGCCCCCATTTAAGACCACTAGGCAGGCGGGGCGTCCGGTTAGCGTGGCAGTCTATTCTGTTGCATACCAACATGGGGATTGCCGGTTTGAATCCCCGTGTTACCTCCAGCTTGGTTGGGCGTCCCTACAAACACAATTTGCCGCGTCTGCGGGTGGGAAGCCGGATGTGGGTGTGTCCTGGTCGCTGCACTAGAGCCCCCTCTCGTCGGTCAGGGTGCCTTTTTGGGGGAGGGGGGACTGGGGGGGAGTAGCATGATCCTCCCACATGCTACCTCCCCCTAGCGAAACTCCTCACTGTCAGGTGAAAAGAAGCGGCTGGCGACTCCACATGTATCGGAGGAGGCATGTGGTAGTCTGCAGCCGATCGACAGTGGGTGGAGCAGAGATCGGGACAACTCAGAAGAGTGGGGTAATTGGAGAGAACCAAAAAAAACAAACAAAAAGACCACTAGGCAGACAACTCTGCATTGTTTCAGCGTTCAACATTGTTCCACAAGCTGATCCTGTGCCTCTCTGCACAGATACTACAAGATGGGCCAGCAGACCACATGAAAATAAGGAACTGAGCCGGTCCAAGTTCAAGTGACACATTACTTCTTCCATGTCCTTTTTTCGCGTCTTTTTTTTATTTTTTTCACATTTTATTTGTAGTTTAGATTCTGTAAGTGAAGGGGCACTTTATGCGTGTTTGCCTGTGACAGCCTTTTATGAGCCCAGTGGACCTCTCGAGTTGTGTTATGTCACATCCTCCTGTGACACAAAATAAAAGTCACAGATAGTAAGAACACGAGATGTTTTTTTTCTCATATTTTGAACACGACGTAGGATTTATACATTTTATTTATAGCCAATAGGGCTTTACCCCACTTTTTTAGTCTAAAATGTCTTTGACAGTGAAAAAAAAACGGCTTTCATCAATTTTGACCTTTCTCAAACTTTTACAACAAAGCATCCCTCACGACTGGAGATGGTATTAATCTCTCTGCCGTGGAAAACTACCTACATAAAACAAGCAGTGTGCAACTGACAGAGAAGGATATTAAAACGTAAGAGGGCTGTTTGTCATGCAGGTGGGTGTCTGTAGCCTATGAGCATAGTACACGTTTAACTTTAATTCCAGAGTCCTGAACCTTATAAATTATTTTTTCTCATTTTTTTTACTTTCATGATTGCTCTGTTTCACTTTTTTATTGTTTTGGCTTTATGGCGTGAAAACCAATCCACATGTTGCCTTCCAAACAGCACCCTGTGGGATATGCTAACAGCAGGATATAATGATGTGGTTTTATTTTATTTTTTTATGTGTTATGTATTTTCTGTTAAGGTTTGTAGAACGAACCCAATAGCGACAACACAAGACAAAGTAAAGCACCAACCTGGCAGGACTCGTAGAGGAGAGCCGGCCGGGCCTGGACAGAAGGGGGAGGCGCTTCAGGCGGAACTTGAGAATAGCTTCTTAAAAATGGGAAGACGTAAACTGCCCCCTTAATCCGAAAAGGAAAAAAAGTAAACTGCTCCTTTAAAGTCCGAAAGGGAAAAAACGTAAACTGCTCCTTTAAAGTCCGAAAGGGAAAAAACACAAACTGCTCCTTTAAAGTCCGAAAGGGGAAAAAACACAAACTGCTCCTTTAAGGTAGAAGTCCAACCGAGTAATAAGATCCACAGTGAGAGGGGAGAAATTAGAATATCAAAAACTTGATCTCAACTAGAAAATCACGATGGGAAAATCCAATGGGGAAAACACAAAAAGAGTTCCTCTCCGAACAAGCTCTCAAGGAGAACTGACACAAGGGAATAATCAAACAAGCAAAAACACGGAGAATACTACAATCTGTACTCCACCGGGAGACACAGAAATGTCACAAAACTCGAGACGAAGAATTTACTCACGGGACTGTTCAGGACGAACTCGCGACGAGTTCTGGAAAGCAAACAAACTTATACTAGAGTGGTAAACGAGTAGGCAGGCTGCAGGTGTTTCAGACGCGCCCCTCCCCCGCTCTCATTGCTGGTTGCCAGGTTGGTCAACAGACCGAGCCCTAACATTTTCACACGGAACTTGCTATTCATGATAAATGTACCAGTGGCTGAATGGTTAGCACTACAGTAAACAAGAGGTTCCTTGGTTCGGTTCCTTCTCCATGTGTGTCAGTGGCACTTTTATTTCTGGGTTCTTTGGTTTCCGTGATGGGCTGGAGGACATGTCTAGAGTGTCTTCTTGCCTCCTGCTCACTGTCTGCTTGCATAGGCTTCTCGAATTTGCCTGACTAGCTTGAGACAGGCTAGATTTGCCGCCACACTCCCATGAAGACGCACAGGGACAAGGAGAAAGCAGAAGGTGTGGAGATGCAGTGCTCTTTCCCAGTCAATGACACTGCAGATGTGTCTATTTGTTGCATTTGTTTTTACATTTCTGGGGTTTCTTTGTGCCCTTTTTTTTTTTTTTTGGAAAAATTTTCCCCAATCGTACCCAGCCAATTACCCCACTCTTCCGAGCCATCCCGGTCTCTTCTCCACCCCCTCTGCCGATCCGGGGAGGGCTGCAGACTACCACATGCCTCCTCCGATACATGTGGAGTCGCCATCCACTTCTTTTTCGCCCGACATTGAGGAGTTTCGCCAGGGGGACGTAGTGCCTGGGAGGATCACGCTATTCCCCCCAGTTCCCCCTGAACAGTCGCCCCGACCGACCAGAGGAGGCGCTAATGCAGCGACCAGGACACATACCCACATCCAGCTTCCCACCCACAGACACTGCAGTTGTGTCTGTAGGGACGCCCGACCAAGCCGGAGGCAACACGGGGATTCGAACCGGTGATCCCGATGTTGGTAGCAATGGAATAGACCACCATGCCACCTGGATGCCCCCCCCCCAAAAAAAAGAAAAGAAAAGACACTGCAGATGTGTCTGTTTGTTTGTTTTTAAATCTCTGGGGTTTCTATCTTCGTGTCTTTGATAAATGGCTGTGGAGCACTCATCATGCCAACTCATGTCTTTATACCGGAGAACCCCTGGTTGTGGCTGAGACTTGCCTCATCTTACCTGCCTGGTATACTGTGATATGTGAAACAGATCAGAAAGCTACAGGGAAATATGAGAAGGCTCAGACTTGTCTTGTTCCAAAATGGTGGACTGAACTCCTGTCTTCCATCAGGGTTGCAGACTCACTTAGTTCAAGAAAGGCCTTTTGCAAGTCTGCCTTAATCCATAAGTTGTCTCCAAACGTGAGCGTGATACTGATTTGTTGCATTTCAAGGTAATTGCGATTCCCTTGACCTGCGTCATGATTGGTGATCTGCCTGTTGTGCATTTATACTAATTGCAATTGTGGCGACATGCACTCTTTATGATGATCATTATTCAGTGCTCTAATATGCCTGTAGACTGATGCACAAATATGTCTATGTCTGTTTATTATTGACTCCCTTGTAAGTTATTTTGAGGAAAAGTGTTTGCTATAGGACAAAACTAGATGTAGGGTGTACGGGTGGCGTAGCAGTCTATTACGTTACCTACCAACACAGGAATCGCTGGTTCGAATCCCTGTGTGACCTCTGGCTTAGTCGAGCATCCCTACAGACACAGTTGGCGGTGTCTGCAGGGGGGGAGGCTGGATGTGGGTATGTGCCCTGGTTGCTGCACTGGCACCTGTTCGGGGGGGGCGGGAACTTGGGGGGGGGGTAAGCGTGATTCTCCCATGTGCTACATCCCCTGGTGAAACTCCTCACTGCCAGGTGAAAAGACGCAGCTGGCGACTCCACATGTATTGGAGGAGGTATTTTGTAGTCTGAAGCCCTCCCCGGATCGGCAGAGGGAGGTGGAGCAGCGACCGGGACGGCTCAGAAGAGTGGAGTAATTGGCCAAGTACAACTGGGGAGAAAAGGGGGGGGAGATCCATAAAAAAAAGAAGAAAAACTAAATGAAAATAAAATAATTAAGTCACATTTTATGTCTTGTTGTTGTTCAACTTCTGAAACAAACAGCAGTGACACTAGGCAGCTTTATAGTAGTTAGGAGCAGGTTAAAGTCGCAGCAGTCAATAGAAACCCTGGGGAAAAAATAGCAGGAGTTTCGCAGGAATGTAATGTGAAACTAATTCTAATATGTGTTGGTCTCACCTGAATGCATATCTAAAAGTTCCAATTAAATTTATCAGCTTTCACCGGCATTGGAGCCACTGGAAGCTTATGTGTGTTTCCGTGTTCAATTTACTTAGACCGGGCCCACTCTTGCTTAAAATGTGTGAACCCGAGGATGCCTTACGGTGCTGTTACCAGCAAAGTGTTAATGAACATGACATGATCTGGAGAGTTTCTGTATTTGAAAATTTAAATTAATTCTCTTTTCACATTGAAGCCATCAGTCTTTATACACACACACACACACGCACACAGAGTTGTGTGTGTTCTCTTCTGTGCTGACTATCCACAAGCTGACTGCTGCAGTGGCAGCAATGCATAAAAGAGAGAAAGTGGTGGTGAATGGAAGAGTTGAGCTGTGACTGATTACAAATAGATGATCTTTGTGGGGATACTCAGTGTGTAGACAGCAATTACAAAACAATGTGAACAATGCAGGTGTGTGGGGGGGTGCACATTTAGCTCCAACCATATTGACTCTGACTGATCATTTCAAACTATTAACTTGGAAATGTGTGCGTTACACTCTAAAACAGACGGATTTGCTATGACGTGTGGGAGCCCTTCATCAATTCCTCCGAGCCTGATCTGTCAGCTGTTTTGTTTGCATTATTTAGTTTGCACATTGACAGATGTTCCTAGCTGAGCCCTATAATTGTGTGTGGTGTCTGCCCTGTGATGGCCTGGCGGCCTGTCCAGGGTGTCACCCCACCTGCCACCCAGTGACTGCTGGAATAGGCTCCAGCATCCCCGCAACCCTGAGAGCAGGATAAGTGGTTCGGATAATGGATGGATGGATGTTAAAAAAAAATCTTAAAACATAATAAACATATTGTTTTTTAAAAAAAATTGATCAAACAAGTTCATTCTTCCTTATCATATGATATATAAATAATAGTATGTGATTGCAGGGCCATCCATAATGGGGAAAAGGGGGAACGTTTTCTGGGGCCCAATGGTGAGGGGGGGCATGCAGGTCAGCAATAATCATGCTCATCCTAAATATAAGCAATGATAATGGCAATAATTACCATCGAGTGTGAACTGGCTAAACAGATGGACTTTAAAGACATTATAAAGGACTTTGCATCCAGTAAGAAAAGGAAGATGGCTGTATAAGAGGCAAAGATGAAGCCATCAGGTAAAATAAATTTTCTACTAAGAAATGTGTGGTGTAAGTGTAGCAGATCTTTGTTGACCTCGGTGTGTTTAAGTGTGTCTAAGAGTTCTATTATGGTGTGTGTGTGTGTGTGTGTGTGTGTGTGTGTGTGTGTGTGTGTGTGTGTGTGTGTGTGTGTGTGTGTGTGTGTGTGTGTATGCCTTTGCAGCCCCTGTTACTAAGTCTCTCTATTTACATGTATGTGTTTAGTAGGAGAGGGAGCGCATGCGTTGATATGACTAAAACAGATTTTTTATCGTGGGGAGGGCATTCACTGGACCTTTTCAGGGGCCCAGGCGTTTCTGTTGGTGGGCCTGTTTAATTGCATTTACTAACGTCTCCTATCTTGCTCACATCCACCCTCCTTCATGCCATGCCACATTAACTCCAATTCTGTTTGCACCCCTTTAGTGCAATGACGCTTGCTACTTATCCTAACTTCTTCCTTCTTCTTTTATCTGGCTGTGCACATGTTTATATTTTTGAATAACTTACTGAGAGCAAGACACCAAGTCAAATTCTTTGTATCTGATCAAACTTGGCTAATGAAACTCTGGGCTCTGAAAAAAAACTGACCCCCTCCCATTTTAAAGAATTACAGATAGTGCACTTTCTTCCGATGCTCAAATTAATATTTGCAAAGCCCTTTGGCTGACCCCAGCACCTATTATTATTATTATTATTATTATTATTATTAGCGGTTTGTAAATTTGGAAAACCAGGAATTCTGCTGTTTTGCAGACACTGATTCTGTTTCAGCCATATTCAGTCGGATTCTCGTCATCGTGATAGCTTCCCCCCTTAAGTGAGTGTAAAAAAACGTCTTAATGCTTTTTAATGTGAGATTTATTCATTTACTTATTTTGGTAGGAGTTTGGCGTTTTTATTCACTATATCTTATCTCTTTTGTGATTTAAAGATTTGCCTGAGACTGTGTTGATGGGAACATAGCTACCATGCCAATATTTCAGGACTGTGGACAGCGAACCCCCCACCCCCTTCCTCCCTCGACCGCTCCGGTTAGCCCCGGTTCATCCGTGAACAGTTGCTTCTATCAGTGATATCTTCATAATGAGGGGGGGGGGCGGTCAATAGCCAATTATACAGTAGGCTGTTAACATAACGTTGGTACTCCTCCGGATAAAGCACACCTGGCTGGAAACCAACAGTGACTTTACTCCCGTGTGAATGCACCATTCTCTCCGCTGTAAATCAATGACACACTAGCTGCGCACTGGGAAAAAAAGCGATAGGGTGAAACAAGGAGAGAGAGAGAGAGAGAGAGAGAGAGAGAGAGAGAGAGAGAGAGAGAGAGAGAGAGAGAGAGAGAGAGAGAGAGAGAGAGAGAGAGAGAGAGAGACCGTTATCGGAGGGGGGGGCGGAGTCTGACAGAGGGGTGAGCGAGCAGGAGGAAAACGCCGCCGCTCCATCCACCTTTTTATCTCTCCCTCGCCGGTCGCGCTTCGCACTCAGCTTCACAAAGTGTTCGGGAGTTGGAGGACTTGGCGTTTTCCCGGGAGCCGGACAGGAGAAGCGCCTATAGGCCTATTCGGTTTGTCTGGGAGCTCGGCTCAAACTGTCCCAGGTTGGTTTTAATTCCTACAAAACGGTCTGTTGTGAGCTCCGCCGATGAATCGGGGGGTGGGGGCACTATATTCATTTGCAATATTTCGACTTTTTTTTCTTCTGTTGTGTTTGTAATGAGAATAAAGGTGGACGGTGATAACGAGTCGAGAGCGGTTTTGTGGATGTTGCGACGTTGACGGCTATAAATTACCCGAACAAAGGCGAGGACGAAGCCCGTAGTTTTCCTCTGCCCCGTCCGCTGCCGTGATTCAAGGTCTCCCGTAATTAGTATAAGTAGCTATAAAAGATGGAGCTCTGAACTCTCGCATGCTAATAATACCACGTATTAACTTTTACCAATTTAACGCAGCCATTTGGATTCATTCATCCAGATGATGGTCATGAAAACAACGGCTCCAAGCCGCTATGGGACACGTTTCGGAGTTGCGTCATTGTCCTGTATCGGTTCTATAAACTACACCGGGTTGCACTCGTCGTCCAGTTTGGCAGTCCTCCTCTTTTCACGTCTTTTATTTTCTTTGATGCGTTCTTTTTCTCGTTCTTCCTCTTATTTCTAATTTCTCTGTCATCCCGTCTTCCAGAAGATGCTCTTGGCTCTGCTACCTCTCGTGGCTCTCCTGCTGCGCGACGACACGGCGGTCACCGCTAACAACAATGGTCACGCGCTGGACAACGACAAATGGCTGAGCGCCGCGTCTCAATATGACAAGGAGAGATACTGGAACAAATTCAGAGATGTGAGTTTCTGGCTTCTTCTCCTTTCTGTTCTCTTTTCATGTTTTATCCTGTGGGCAGGGGTCCCGTTCCGTGCATCGTACGCCTTTAAAGCTTAACGTTTTGGGCGCACTCTGGCAAGTACGTGAGAACGTGTCCGAGTTCGTGCGTGCGTGCGTGCATGTCTGTGTGTGGATGTGGGTGCTTGCACATGTGTGTGTGCGTGTGTG
This sequence comes from Lampris incognitus, assembly GCF_029633865.1. Taxonomy (NCBI): domain Eukaryota; kingdom Metazoa; phylum Chordata; class Actinopteri; order Lampriformes; family Lampridae; genus Lampris; species Lampris incognitus. Next base: position 27,269,723 of record NC_079211.1, on the reverse strand, counting down.
CATGTGTGTTTGTATATGTGTGTGTGTGTGTGTGAGAGAGAGAGAGAGAGAGAGAGAGAGAGAGAGAGATACAGACATCTTTAACACACCCTTTGAACACGTTTTAAGTATGCCAGTGGGATTAATCCGAGGTGTGGGTGCCCAGCAGGTGTAGAGGAGGAGATTAGAGTTGGGCTCTGTGTTACTGTTCACACTGATGACTTTCACTTTCACAACACAGCCGCATCTTTACTTATTCTACACATTCTAGGCCTACAAATAATTGGAAACAAAAACTCAATAATCAGTGAGCTCTGCCTCAAGCTTGAGGCAGAGCTCACTGATCAAAACATTGCCGCATGAAATAGCTTTGGGAGCAATTTAGTGTGCAGACCTTATTCCTTCATTCTTGTGTTGCTATTTTTGTCTGGCACCTTAATGTTTTCTGGATGTGCGCATACTTGGTTCCTCTTCGAAACAACAGTTCAATGCATTATACTGACTTGTCAATTGCAGAATTCAGCCAATTTGGTGATTCTCCAGAGTGAACATTTCACATGAAATTTGGAATTAAAACAAACATTGAGTCTACCTTGTTTTATAGGTCAAATCACATTAGATTTGACTTAACTTTTAAAATGAACTATTCTCCTTAAGGAGTTGCTGCCCTGTGCCTTGCACCTCTGCTGACTAAGACATGAATGGGTAAACCTCCTAGCTAGCACTCAGTGGAGGGCTCCATCTGCTTGGCTGCTTTTTTGCTGTGCTTTCACCATTGCAAGCGACGCACAGTTAGTTTTATCCTATTGTCCAATTTATGAATTTTTGTGTGAAGTAGCATTTGTAATGCCATTTACATTCTTGTGTCATATAGGTTGGCAGACAGGCACTTGCAAGAAATGTAATGAGGAATGCTGCCTATAGGTTTCATGCCACATCATTGAACAGATGATCTTTACACTGACTTGGCTTGACAGCAGTTCCCGCAGCATGCTATAGCCAAACTAAAGCATCGTTAATCTGGAATTGGCAGTTAGTTTTTGAAAGAAATCTGATCTATATTACTTTATGGAAGACCCTATCCTATGATGTAAAAAAAAATATGAATC